>NC_068375.1:32170461-32342961 GCF_023724105.1 Carassius gibelio | reverse complement strand
ATGGGGAATGATTGCACAAGGGGCCCAGATGAAATGTTGTCACCTGTGCAGAAGCCAAATAAGGAGTATCATGATACTATAGAAGAACTTCAGAACTTAGTTTACTCTCTGTCAGGATATCTAGCTGGACGAGAGGAAATGAGTAAATATGAATCAATGCAAACATCTGTCACAAAAACAGAAACAGAGAGTGAAGAAAAGAAAACTGAGGGTAAATCAGCTGAGATAAAAGAGGAAAAAGCTGTGGAACCAGGTATTGTGGGTTTTAAAAACACCATGAGCTCATTGCTTAACTCAATCACAAATACTAAACCAGCTTTTGAAGATACAGAATCAACAGAAACCACAGCAAAAACTCCCATCTCCAGTTCCTCCCCAGTCAGATTCTGGTATTTCCAAACTGTTCCCTTTCATACCTAAATCAACTTGTTGTCCAAATCCTGTTGCTGTTGTACCACCTGCTAATCAGGAATCTAACGTAGACAATAAGTTCTCTTTGCAGTCGCTGTTACCATTTCAGTCCCCAGAGGTCAGTCGACCAGCTAGTTCCACATCAGAGACTGATGTTTCAATCATTTCTGATTCAAGTGGCTCTTAATCTCAGGACTCCACTTCAAGTCCAACACAAACATTTGCTAGGAAGATTGAGCCCTTTTAGACTTTATGGAGAAAAATCTAGTGCTGAAACTATTTCACAACCAAATATATCTCAGGGAAATGCAGAGTATAAAGAAGAAATCCAGAAGTTTGTCTTTGAAGGTGTCTGGCACACAATCCGAGCACCAGTCCTCATTTTGGGGGATCAGGAAATGGATCAGTAGAGCTTTTACCTGACACAGAATCATCTGGTGAATTACCTGATTCCATGCCCAGAGCTGTTACGTCCAAGCTAGTAGAGAGTAAAACTGAGGCAAAGACTGTCAGTCAAACACTCGCAGAAGACACTGGATTATTTAGCCCCTTTAAAAGTCATTGAACTCACTTATATCAAACAACGCTCCTGACGATAAGCCAACTGAGGTCCCCTCATTGTTTTTTATTTTTAAGCCAGCCGACGATGTGTCTGGTACTTTTGGCAATAAATTAAAGCTCTCTTTTTTTTTTTCCTCAGATGCTTCAGTCAATATTTAGACGCCTAAACAAGAAGGTGGTATGCTGTCTGCATTTCTAAAACTGACAACAGGTGAAGATCCCAATACTCCTAGATCTGGCAGACCCCAAACTGGGGCTAAATCACCACTGTCCAGTCTTTCTGCACTGCTTGAAAGTGTTTCCAAAGGAAATACAGATACTGGCTGGTTTTCCAATCTATTTAAAGGAAGCTCAACTGTACCACCAAGACACAAAGCCTCATCAAACAGCAACTACACAAAATATTATACTGTACTGTTGCTGTGAATCCTGAAAAACCAGGCAATGTAGAAGAAGTTTCTGCAGATTTAGTTGTCTGTGTCTATCTACTGAAAATCAAAGAGAGATTAAAATAGATACACTGGACAAAGACCAAGCTGATTGAAATGAAAAGGCATCTAAACTTCAAGATAGATCAAATATCAAGCCAGACGACCAATGCCATCCAAAGACTCAGGTGCATCTAAAGATACAAAATGATTTACAGGCTCAACCAACAATCAGCAAAATGAGTCTAGTGGCGTCATATCTGTAATTTTGAGCAAACTTACTACAACTGAAGAACCAATAGCAACGGGTGAAGCTTCGCCTAGTCAGAAACCAAAACAGCTGCAACAAGGCCATCCTGGAATTAAACCTAGTCAAGGTCGCCAAAAGATTCAGAGAGCCAAACCAGTTGAAATTATGTTCTCTGAAGATGGAGGTGCAGAAAGGGATCAAAAAGTTTCAGCACAAAAAGGTGTGGTGAGAGGAGCAAACGACAGACACAGTGGGGGTGGCGTCTTCATTGACAACATATTAACCAAAACATGGAATAAAAAGTGTCCAAAATGGACATGTCCAAAATATACAGGGAATCTTGTGTCCTCGTTGTGCTGTGGGGTTTGTGTAGGTGGGGCCTCTTTGCTTCTTCTTCCAGTGGCTGCATCGCGCCTGAAGGCACTAGACATCCTGGCCCGACGGCCGTCTAACGGGTGCGGTTCTTGTCCAGACCGCGGGTCCGATAGCTCAGTTCTCTGGAGGCGCGAGAGTCCCTTTACGTCTTCCTGGACCCACAAGGACACCAGCGTGTATGCACGGGGAAGAGACCGTTCTCCCGAGGAGAGGCATGTTCGGCATTTAAACAGCGGCGTGATGAGGCTCCATTTGCATCAGTTGTGCCCCATCACACGCTGCCAGCCGTGGCTCTTCCAGTGCCCCTCCTCTCTCACACACCCACTCCTGTTGGGAGCCTGGTGAAGTGAGGCGATTAAGGCATGGGGTGACGATGATAATTAGGGTGGAGGCAGCCAACTTGTCACAAAGGTTTCTTGTCTGGATTATTTAGCAACGCCTCAGAGGAAGACACTTCATCTAAACTTCCTTCTCAAATCAAAGAACCACCAAAAAGTAGTTTTAATAGTGGTGCAGGTATGCTTTCTGGAATTTTTAAATCCAGAGCTAATGGAACTGACACTTTGACAAAAAGGGAGAACCCAGAAAAGGGCTTCCTTGATCGACTAATGTCTAAACAGAGTAAAGAAGAGTCCACTACTTCAGTTAGCACCGGGAGATCAAAATCTAACAAAGTAGTTAGTGAAGTTTCCCAACTACCCGCTAACCTGCATCCTGCAGTGAAGTCCACCCAACAGTATATGGAGGAGATCCATAGACTGTTATATGGCCACCTATTAATTATGGCTACCAAGATCTATTGTATACATTTGCTGTACATGGTGTGATTCCCTCAGAACTCTATGAACATCATTGTCTCATTGAAGGTCTTCTTTGGCAGCAAATGAATGATTATGCTTTATTGGAGTCCCTAGCAACACAAGTTTCAAACGGTTATTCTGTAAATCAAGTGGAAGTGCCATTACCCTCTGAACCGGTTTTAGGATAATGGTGGAACTTGAAAAACATAGGTCCTAGTCAGTTCCATATACCTTCACATCCTTAGCAGGATGTTGTCAACCTACCATTTCAAAGTTTCTTCCACTAGAAAATGAAGACGATGAGTGGCACAAACAAGAATCCCTGAGGGAGGCTGTGACAATTTGGCTTCAATGATAAAAGAAGCAAAAAGACTTGGATTGAGAAAACCACTACTATTAACCTCTCAACAGTTGTACCAGCAAAAAATATTCATACCAGTCAATGTCAGACTTAAGACTAAATGGCAAAACTGCCTAAAAAATGAAACCCACATTTAGATTTGAAAGTTAATTCAAGATTCTTCAGACGACTCACTGAAAAAAATGGGCCATTGGATTTGACTCCTGGTGCAGTCCTCAGTAGCACTGTAGCTGCCAGTGAAGCTAGAGAAGGATGGCATATACTTTGAAGATTCTGAGTGGTACCAGCAGTGGCTGTCCTTGTTGGAGCAGGGAATGTGGTGGCTGTCTGAGGCAGGAGATTGTGGGTATTACATTTACATGGATGAAGAATATATAAACACTCTTTTGACTGATAGGGCTGGGAAGCACCTTAATGGATTTGCAACCCCGGCGGAGAGCCACGTTTTAGAACAAATAACTGAAAATATTTCAAGTATTCTTTATGATAAGAACAAACCCAAGATGACGCTCTGTGGTTTTAAAATAGATGAAATTCTGTTGATACCAGGAAAAATCAGACTCGCAGCTCCTAAATGCACCTTTTTCATCAGCACTTCAAAAAGGAGACAGGATTATGAATATAAATATTGAGCGGTTCTCCCAAATTTTCAGACAGAGAAATCTGTTGGCTTCAGCTTGTACAAACTCAAAAAAGTAAAAATGGGTTCACAAGAGCCAAGTATAATTTCTACAGAGAAGCAACTTCAGCTGACTTCTGAAGCGGCTGAATTCTTTAAAAAAGCAAAGAACCCATGTAATGAACGACCATACTGGATAAATCAGGGCATTAAATACCTTTTTCCTGAAGTATCTGTGCATCAGTTCTCTTCTCCAATTAGTTTTACTTCATTGGTGGACTTAATAGAGCATCCCTCAACTCAAAGTAAGCTAAATTTCTGTTCTGTTTTTTCACCAACTGAAAACTTTATTGAAAGAACATCTACTGCACCACAAATCTACTTGTGGTGTAATTGCAGCACCACTTCTACAAAACCTTCTGATCTACTGAATGCCAATGGAAAGCCACCTACAGCAACTGGGTCACTTCCTGTAAAACCAGCAAATTCAACAAACAGGATGGGTTTACACAGCAGAGTGCAACAACTACACTGCAAGTATTACATACTCCACCAACCTCATTTAAGCTTTCTGCTGCATCTCAGAAACAAAAAATGGAGAAAGAAAGCATCTAATGATCTATTGATGTCTCTAAGACTGAAGTAGTTCCCATGAAGCCACAACCTTCCAGTGTGATGTCAAATCAAAGACTATCATTTCCACCACCACAGAATTGACTTTTTAACAAGCATCAGATGGCAGTTTTTTTAGGATACATATTCAGATATGTTCTGACAGTGTCCTGGTGGATTCACCCTTAAAGGTAGTGTTCAAGTCGGCCTCAACATCAGTTCAACTTGATCGGCTCAAGGGAGGCCCATTTAAGCAAAGTTCTAAACCCAGCCAAGTACCAGCTTCCATACCTCGGGCACCATCACCTTATACAAATCCTGAAATAAAGACATCACAAGTGTCAAGCCCAGCATTGCACATGCTTGCTCAAAATAAACAAATTGGCCTCATAAGGCAGACTTCATTTGCTAGTGAATCCATGAGAATGAGTCATGTGACTGGACAGTCGTATAATGAGAGCACTGCTCCAGCTAATTCGGTCAAAGCAACGTGACTTTTTTTGACTTTAAAGACAGCCAATAAGCATATGGAGACAATGCTCACTAAGACTTTAGTAACTGAAGCATTATCCATTTTAAGAAGCAGGCGGACCTTAGTCACAGAAATTAATACATATTATATCGGTTTGCCTTTGCTTGTAGAGCCATCAGCACCAGAGGTAAATCTTATTCTACAAAGGCATCAATCATTACCCAAGCTCGTATGTAGTGAATCCAGGTCTTTCCATGAACGTCCTTTTTACACAGCCAAATTCATACAGTATTTGCAACAGAACTGCAAGTTTTCCGGCTCGATTGGCCGGCCCTGGCCCGCTTGGAAGAGGTGGGCAAGGGCACGGTTCAGTTGGACTCTGGCGCGGTTCGCATGCAGTGTGAGCGCTAACCATGCCGGAGCACGGAAAAGGGCGCGTTGGTTTGCAAAACCAACATGGCAGGGAAAGGGTCGCTTTGGTCTACGGCAGAGGTGCAAAACGCAAAAAAAACAAAAACTGCAAAGTCCTTGCTGCACTTCAGCTGGTACCTTGCAAACATCCTCATACGAGCAGCACGATTACGTGAAAATTTTCTGAAAACCCTATATGTGAGTGCAGGCCAGAGGGGGAGTGGGGAGTGGGGACAATCGTACTCGGGCCCGGTTCATGGCAACCGTGCCTAGTGTGAGTACACCCTAACAGTCCTAAAGACTTTTGTACTGAAGAAGGTACCATGACAGTTGAACCTGATACAACACAAAAAGATTGCATTATATTGACAAGACTCCCATGGAAAGCCTTTATGGTTCTCTAGACAATTTAGCTATCGAAGATATGGAATCTCAAGAAACTGACAGTCAGAGCATAAAAATGAGCCTCCCTTATATAATGGCATCCCCAGAGGCTCTAACAGTACCAGTGCCTCTGACTGAGGATCAGTCTAAAAATGCAGAAACTTCAATGGTTGACAAAATATATGAGGAACAAACTAAAAATGAGCACCTTAAAAATGAGGAACTGGACATGGAAGATAACAAAGAAACTGTAGCCTTTGGTCCAGAGAACACAGACTTTGACAAAGATTTAAACCAATATGTGCTTGAAAGTTCAACCGAACAAGAGAGAGTTTTTGAGCCTTGTTTGCTTGAGAAACCATCAGAGGTCTCATTAAAATCTTAGAAAATTGTAGAGCCTGAAAAATCATCTGAATCACAAGACACAGTGCAGAAAAACATGGAATCCGAAGATTGTGTGGAACTGGAAAACTCTCAGGAAACTAACAAAACTCTGGATGCTAAGAACCCCACTGAAAATGTGAAAACTCTCTGAATCCAAACGGATTAAAAATATCTGACAGACAGCAAGCAGACCTTATTGAAAAAACAGATGAAATCAAAATGTCAGAAGAAAACCATCTTTAGATCCTCAGTCAATTTCTTCTGTTCAGCCGCAGCAACAGCCCAAACAAGACATTATTGTACCTCATCCAGGAATAGTGGGTTTTCCTTCTCAGCCAAGACCAAGAATGGCAGGACCTTTTTTCCACCCAGACCTGGAATGCCTGAACCAAGAGGACCTATACCTGTCATTTCCAATCAGCCAAGACCAAGAATGCCTGAGTCTCAAAGATCTTTAGAGCCTGCTGCATTTTCTGAGTTTATGTCAGTGTTTTCTGGCCCAAGTGCTTCTAGCAAGCCAGCAACCTCTAGTTTTTTCTCAGTGCCACAGACCTCTTTCTTCAAGTCATCGCCACCTTCTGCTCCAGCACAACCACAATAGCAGAAGAGCTAATTTTTTTAGTCTTTCAACCAGCCTGCCAACGGACTCTCTCACAGGTGATCAACCAAGCTGCCAGAGAAATTGGTTACTAAAAGTCATGATGGAACACAAGTCTCTTGAGCAAATTAACCTCATTGCTAATAAGTCAAGTGCAGTCTCTGAACCTGATTCAGCTGTGGAAGGTACTGAATTCATAAATGAAGAAGAACTGAAGGAAGGTGATTAGGAGTAATTGATGCTTGTTGAAAAGCAAGAGGTCAAATCTTGAGATGAAACAAAAGATGAAAGCAAGGAAATCAATGAGACGTCTAAAACTATTAACACACAGATATCTGAATCAGGTTTACCCTCAAAGGGACCACCATGTGACAAAGAAACCCCACCGTCTACACCCAAAATAGTAGTTGCAGATAAACTGCCACCCTCACCACCTTCTAAAGCTATCTTTGCTTTACCTGTTTTTTCAACATGGTTTGATGTCTGGTACAGCATAGACAGCCAAACCTTTCAGCTCTTTGTTTGGCTTTTCCACTCCTGCCCCTTCAGTCAGCACCAACCCTTCACATCCACAAGCAGAGAGCAGTGGTCTGCTTTCCGGTTTCAAAGGTTTGTCTATGGGTCTCTTCCAAGTAGAGAAGTGGCTTTTGCAAAGGAAGAGGCAATGTCATCGATGTTTGGAAGAAAAATTGGCTTTCCATGGCAAAGTTGACTCCCTCAAACTTTGAGGCCTCAAAGACTTGAAGAAAATGGTGAACCTGAGGCTAATAAATTGTCACCTGCATCAGATGTCACAGGAAGTGCAGAGCCCAGTGTTAAAGAAGGTCCAAGTGAGAACTCTTCACATAAGCAGCCATGTTTTGACACAAGTCCAGAGACTCTTGACAGCACTTACACAAGGGGCTTCCTGTCTGGAAGTAGAACATTTGACAAATCCCAAATTTCCCAAGATTGCATTGATAAGGACAAGGACCCTCCTGAAACAGATTCCAGTGCAGAAAAGCCATCAGAGAGCCTCCAACAGCAAACCTTTGATAAAAGGCTAGTAAAATAAATAGTAGTAGAATAAATGGCTTTTCTTAGGCCATTTATTATGGTTTGTTGTGAACATTACCCTCCATCTTTCCAAGATAGATTAATTTCTTTATTAATTTAATTTAATATTAATTTATGCATCCCTGTTATTAATCATTTTATTTATTTGTTTTACAGTCTGTCAAGACAATGCATAAACTGAATAAATTATTAACCCTTTAAACTGTTCTTAGATTTTAAATATAAGTGTTCACTGCTACTGATTAATTATATATTTTTGATATATATTTATCTTTTTCTTATCTAGTACTCTACTAAACTGAAATGAGCACTGTCCCCAGTATGTTATTCAATTTCCCTAAGATTCTTCATACTGCATAAGAACTTTATTGACTTGTTACCCAAACACTTTTTTTTAGACCGAAATTGAGTCCAATGTTTAATCTGTGTTGGAAGTGACAATTTTTTTTTTTAAATCAGTTTCTTGAAAAAATTCCACATTGAGCCAGTCAGTCTTAAGATTGTGCAGTTCTCTTAGAATTTGTTTGATAATTGCATCTTTTTGTTCCTCACCAGCCCGGTGGACAGTTCTCGATTTGGGTCTTCTGGTAACCTTAGCCAAGCCAGTTCCCAGTTCAGCTCTGAGCCAGAAGAGGAAGAACAAAACTATTCAGATGCTCAGATCAGACCTTCTGTGGAAGGTCCACCTCTTCCAGTCTTAGATGACACAGAAAAAGGGGAAAGAGAGATATTATCAAATGTGGAGGAAGAAGTACAGGAAGAGAGCATTCCCACGCCTGTTGTTGATCAAGGGAGGAAGCCAGAGAGGCAACACAGGTAAGTGTTGCACATTTGATAGATGTGAAAAGAGGGTGGGTAAAATAAAGACTATGGGATGCAATCATATTAAACCTAAACACTAAGCTAGTATATAAATAAATGTAAAAGTACAACACTTGAAAAGGTGTACAGTTTGACCTTGATTGTAACTGTATTGAAACTTTATAATAAATAATCATTGTTTAATTGTATCAGAATCATGTTATAAATGTTGGTTTCAGATCTGCATTTAATGTAAATACAATATTTAAATTTGAGTTTTTTTTCCTTTAGTTCATGTCTTTTAGCTTTGAGACCATCTGTATGCTAGTATACTTCTAAGGTGACAAATTGTATGTAAAGGTATAATATACTTTTTGAGGAAATAAACCAAAAGTATAGTTAAAGTGAATGATTTTAGCCACTTGGTATTGTCATTTAATTGTCTTTTTTCAGTTTTTATGAGGATGGACCACCTCCTTTCTCTCCTTCCCGCCTGCGCTGGTTGAAGGCCATCAATAAAGTCAGAGTGAAGCTGCATGAGGTAGGAGGGAGAGATCAAACATCTCTCACCTTTTTAAAACTGTTATAAAATACATTATTCTTCCTCTTCCTCGTCATTTCACTCGTTTGCTCTCTTGATATTTATCTTCCTAGCTCTTTGCCCTTTTGTTGTTTGGCTGATTGAGATTCACATGACAAATTCAGTCACAGGCTGCCACTGGGAATGAAAATATATTTAATATTAATATTTCAGTTATTAACGATTCTATTTGAATGGCCTGTATTTATAGGATAACTTTTTAGTTTTATTTAATTTTTTTATTATTTGTTTGCATGTACTGTTTTGTATGTAAAATAAGTGTTTCCTTTTTTTCAGCGCTTTGCTTTTGAGCGATCATGTTTGTGTTGTGAATTTGTGAATTTGTTTTGTTTTCAGTTTCCCCTCAGTAACCCCATTATAAAAAAATTGTCTATAAGAGACCCATTTAAAAGGTCTTTAAAAATCTCCAATGGGTTCCAGTAGTGTGGTGTTCTAATAAATATGTCCTAAAAAAAATGCCTCAGTTTCAAAATCTCTTTTTTTTATGGTTTAACATAGTCCGTGCAGAGGTTGTCATATAGAATTAGCGTTGTGACCTTGACTGGTCTTTAGAAACTAAATGTCAGAATTGTACCTCAAATTCTTCAAAAGCTGGAAAAACTTTGAGTTCGTATCGCAATGCATAGACAGTCCACCAATCTAAATGATTGTAAAATCAGAAAAGGATGTTACAAGACAGTAACAGGGAAAGTTTTGTGTAGAAAATCTGTCTAGTTACATCACAATTTTTCTGCTGACTGCTTAAATAGTACCATCAGCACTTAATATTTGGAGAATATATGAACCATTTCATTATTAATTTATCTGAGGTGAAGAGGGTGTTCCTTTAACATGTAATACTGTATTTTTACATTATGTTCATTAAGTACTTCAGACAAGTGTAAAAAAAAGACATACAAGACAGATAATGATTATATATATCTTTACATATTCCAAAGTGCTCATTATTTCTTTGTTTAAAATAGCGAGAAATAATTTGCCATGGCAACTAAGTGACATTACTGTGGAAACACAACCTTGATTGTTTCATGTGGAGCAGCCCTTGGGCGCCTTTTTTATGCATATTTCATTTAGTTTGATTCGATCCAGACAAAACCATTGATCACACTACATTTCTCTTTTTTTTAAAAAAACATTAACTGCTAGTTCAAACTGCTGTCAGATGTCTTGGGAATAAGTCAAACCCATTTTTAACTAAGCTTAGCCATAGTGTTTTATTCATGTGGAAGATTTCATACAGTAATGAGGAAGTGAATTAAAATTGTCCTTTTTAAATAATTTGAAAGATGTCATTATGTTTTCAACACATTTCCCTAAGTTTTCATATTGATTGATTTTTTTTTTTTTTTCAGAAGGTAGTAGTCTGATTATTTTCTTTGCGGTGACCTAGTAGAACAAAAGAGACTGGCAATAAAATTAGCTTGTCTTAAGCTTGAATAATGAACAGGTGTTTCCAAAGAAAACTGCTGTAAACTGATTGCATGGTTGCATGGCCTTTTTGCTCACTTGAAGGGGTACTGTGGGAAGGAAATTCTACTTGAAGGGTTGTTTCACAAGGAGTTAAAGGGTTAGTTCACCCATAAAGAAAAATTATGTCATTAATAACTCACCCTCATGTCATTCCAAATCCGTGAGACCTCCGTTCATCTTCAGAACACAGTTTAAGATATTTTAGTTTGAGTCCGAGTGCTTTCTGTCCCTCCATTGAAGCTGTGTGCACGGGATAATGTCCATGTCCAGAAAGGTAATAAAAACATCTTCAAAGTAATCCATGTGACATCAGAGGATCAGTTAGAATTTGTTGAAGCATCGAAAATACATTTTGGTCCAAAAATAACAAAAACGATGGCTTTATTCAGCATTGTCTTCTCTTTCGGGTCAGTTGTGAGATTTCAAAACACTACAGTTTAGTGATATCCAGTTCGCGAACAAATCACTCGCTGTAACCGGATCTTCTTGAACCAAATTGAACTGAATCGTTTTAAACTGTTCGCGTCTCCAATACGCATTAATCCACAAATACAGTACTCAAACATTACACTGACTGAACTACTGTAAAGAGAGAACTAAAGATAAACACCGAGCCGAGCCAAATAACCAACAAAAGATTGCCTCGTTCTTGAGTCAAGATCCGGTTGCATCGGTTTTCGGATCACCAGTAGTTCTTTCGGACAGTTCGATTCAATAAACCGGTTGAAGAAAACGGTTCACCAGTTCTTTTGCGCTCTATGTAATGGTGTCCTTGCCCTTGATTCAAGCCTTCGGTTTACCCGCGCTCATAACACTAGCACAGAATCAGTTCAGAAATCAATCACCAAAAGAACCAGTGCTTCACGATGAATCACGAATGCGCAGTATCATCAGCTAATCGGTTCTCCAATCGGACGCGTCTGACAGAAACGGTTCTTGACTCGAGAACAAGTAGCGATAGTTATAGTTTTTATCTGTAATCGAAACCAGTAATTTTATGTGCTAAATACTGTAATGTTTTCTCAAACGCAGCGTTAAACCCTCCACCAATGTTGTCTCTCATTGTGCCAGTGGTCTGCTGGTGCCTGTTCATGTGTTTTGGAGGAGGCATAACTTTGGAGAGTGATTTGCAGGGAGGATGGGATCTTATGCTTTCAAAGATGGGTTCTCCAAAATCACCTACTCTACCTTTAAAGGAAGAAATTTTGCCATTTATAAACATGTGATCTTGTGTGCCATGTTCTTAAGATTATTTTTGAAACCTGATGTATTTTATTCTTTGTGTATTTTGTGTATTTGTTTGTTTACAAGCAACACATGAGATTAATAAAGAGGTTGGTTAAGACAGCTTTTATTTTTTTGTTTTTGACATGTTATATCTGACAATGTGTGAGACTCAAATAAAGTAGCAGGCTTTTTTATTTATTTAAAGCATTTCTGACTCGAAAACGTTTAAAATGAGTGTTCTTTTTATATATATGACTATATAAGAGGACAGGGGTTGGGTAGATTGATGAGAGCTGAAAGCTGATGGGATCAGATCTGTCCTACAGGATTAAAACTGAATTTGAACAGTGGAATGATAAAGACTTATTTGCACAAAGCGTCTGTCCGTTTGTTAGCTCTTGTAGTGTAAATTTCACATTTGTTCTTAACACACTTTAGAAATGGCAAGGCGTCTACTAACAGTACATATACGTGCTTTTCTCTTTGGATTTGAAGTTGATGGGTTTTTTCTTACATGATGAATGACTTTGTTCTAGTGGCTTATTCAATATACACAAGAATGATCATTTTGACATTATTCTGCTTTGTTTTTTATTCCTGAAATTTAATACATGTTAAAGGCTTTTTTGCAGTTTTTGCTAATGCATTGTTCAGTAAAGCAGGATGATTTTGAGTCATCTGTCCCAGTGATGACATTTTGCTAAGCATCACTGATATTTTAATACAAGTTTAACAGAAGAATGACCTAACTGATGCACTGCACTGAGGTTCTTTTAAACTTTTTCTTATATGCAGAACATAAAGCATATAGAACACAGGTCTGTTTATGTAGGCCAGTTTTTCCTTTTTTCTTTGTGAAATTGAGGACAGAATATATTTATTTATATTCCAGACCGAACGGACATTAATATCCTTCAGACTTCAAATCACTTTGCCCATTACAATAGTCATCCTCAGAGCTGTAAAACCCTAGAGAGATGGAAGGGAGAAGATGTGTCAAAGCAAATCAGAGCGATTGGGAGGGGGAGATAGAGGCTGAGCGGAAGAGAGAGAGAGAGAGAGAGCAAGAAAGGCAGGGGGAGAGAGAATGGAGCGAATGAATTGGATAAGGAAGAGTTTCTGACTCTTGAGTAGTGAGTATGCACAGAATACTAACAGGAAGGAATCAAAGGCCTGTAGGATGACATTGGCTGAAAGTCACCAAAGAAATTCACCCCTCCCAGTTGCACCTTAGCTTCCTTTTCCTGCTGATTTCCCTACAGCGTCCACAGAACCTGTGATAACACTGTGACAGTCTTTACTTCTCCAATGTTGTCTCCCTAATCAGAAGATCAAAGAGAAAATGCCTAGAGGGAGTGTAGATGTGAAGCGGTGAATGGTACGCCATCCAGTAGCTTGTGTATTCTGTTGATGGAGCATCGATCAGACAGTACAGAACATTGTGAGAGAGTTTTATATATATATATATATATATATATATATATATATATATATATATATATTGTGTGTGTATTTTATATATATATATATATATATACACAAACACACAATATAAGGGATAAAGGGATCATGTTTATACAATCAGCCAATTTCAGTTAAATAAACAAATTCAGGCTTATAAAAGATCCCTCTGCCTCATGTTGGGCTCCTGGTCTCCTGGTCTCTTGCTATTTTGTGATGATAAACTTAAGAATATAGTAGTTCTCAATTATGGGTCCAAGGTCCACTAGGGGGCCTTAATAATCTTCCAAAATGTCTTCAAAATAATTTTACAATTCATATTTGTTATGATTGCTAGATGTGCACAAAATATCCAAGTAAAATATTTAAAGAGACTCTAGAGAGAAGAAAATCTTAAACTTTCCATGCACCCAAGTTCTCACTTTTACAGTTTTCCTCATTGCAGTGTGCAGACTTGCTTAAACAAAACTGGCAGATTTTTATTAAGTACGCTCAAGAATTGTCAGCAGATCTATTTATAATGCCAAAATCTGTGTTTTTATTTTTATTTTTTAACCTTTAAGAGATATTTACTCATGTTTCCATTTTCTGCCAAAAATTAAACGAAAACATGATGCAACTCAACTAGCACTTTGGACACAGCGACATGATGATGTCAGAGTCAGAGGAAAAAAAGTAGGAAAGATATGGAGTGTGTACAAGCCTCCGCAAGGGGGAGGAAAAGAGAGAGAAACAGATGGATGGAGATGTGAGGAGTGAATAAGGCAGAAGTGTGAGGAAGAGAGGGAGAGGGAGAGGGAGGAGGAGAATGGGTGAAAGTGTGTGAACACTCACACACAGCTGAGGGTGGATGTGTTCCTAGCAACAAGCCAGAGAAGTGTAGGAGGAAGAGACTGGAGAAACATAGAGGAGTGGAACACTGACACTAATGTGTGTGAAGGAGCAAGAATAAGAATTACTCATGTATTTGAATGAATTCTAGTTTGTCAGTAATTGAAATGAGAAGATGGTATTGAGGAGCGTACCAGGACTATAAAAACGTATTTAACTTTGGGTATAATAGAGAACACAATCAACTTATTATTTTTTTTTAAGTGAATTTATTGGATTACTGTGGGAGCTGCTTTTTATGGACTTTTTACTTTGGAACCAGAATGTGGGGGTCTCTTTCTAATCCCGCTCTATCGGAAGTCAGAAATTTGCACAAAGTTGTTTGTATGCATATTTGGTGTAACTGATCTGTGCACCTTCAATGTGGTAAGCTAGTTGTTTTTTCTTGAAATATTAAATATTTCTTAGTAATATCTATATCAAATTTAGAGAATATATCTTACTGCAAGATTTTAGAAAAGGTTTTGGTTCAATTTCTGGCAATATTTAAAAATAATTATTGTTTATAAAAAAATAATAATAATTTAATTGTATGTATATTCCAATTGTATGCATATTTTATCGTTTAAAAATTAAATTGGTCTCTTTCCTTCATTTATTGAGATGGATATAGTCTTTTCACCAAGTACTCTATTTAATGTATATAGTATATTGCAATATAAACATACATGTATGTTTATGGAATAATATAATTATTTGAATACTTTCCTCTCTTATCTAAGGTGTCATGCATCTATTGATGTGATAAGTTTGAGTGTAACTGTGTTGCTTAGAGGGACTTATTTAGTGCATGACGAGTAATATATTGGAGCTGGCTGGCTGACTCACTTTCATTTTTGTCTTGTTATTTAGTTGCAGTGAAGTCAACAGGTTGCTGTTCCGGCAATATGTTTGCATTTCATTTTGTATGTGTGGCAGTTTTAAAGGGGTCATATGATGATATTTTAAAGGTCATTATTTGGTGTATTTGGTGTAACAGAACATGATGATGTGCTTTAATGTTCAAGAAACACATTATTTTTCAAATACTGTACATTTTTGTAGTTCCTCTATGCCCCGCCTCTCAATGTCGTCGTTTCCAATAAGCACAGTCTGCTCTGATTGGCCAGCTGACCCAGTGCATTGTGATTGGCCGAACACCTCAAGCACGTGTCGGAAATGTAATGCCCCTTTCCATAATCGTGAGCTTCAGCTTTCAACATAAATGTAAAGACAGTAAAATGATGTCCTTAGTTTTACCATCAGTTCAAGTTTGAAAGGGGAACAGAGTCGCATGACAGACACAGTAATGATGCTTTTATGTATTTTTATGTTTTTGAAGTACACAAGTCGCTATTAAGAAGTGTGAGACTCCACTGTGGCACACACACGACGCGATACTCTGCACGGCGCAAAACTCCTCATTTGAACAGTCAATAACAAATACTTAAAGGGTTAGTTCACCCAAAAATAGAAATTAGCTTGTGTTTTACTCACCCTCGAGGCATCCTAGGTGTATATGACTTTCTTCGTTCAGACAAATCCGGTCGGAGTTATATTAAAAATTGTCCTGGCTATTCCAAGTTTTATCATTGCAGTCAGTGAGTGTTGCATTTGAACAGACCACAAATCGTCAAAAAAAAGCGCGCAGTCATAATAAAACGTGCCTCAAATTGCTCCGTGGTGTGAATAAAGGCCTCCATTAGAGAATGCATGCATTTTTGTAAGAAAAATATCCATATTTCAAACGTAATAAACACTTTTCTCACACTTCAGGTATCTGTCATACATGGAAGCCGTTCTGGCAGATGACATGGTACATCAGCGTTGCATAATTAGTAAGAAATGCGGAGAGAGAACGAAACAATATGCCAGTCAAGAATTAGAAGTACAAACCGAGGACTTGCAAAAAAAAATGTTGGAGGATTTCAGTATAAACCAAGAAAAGACTGGTTTACTTTTGTTAAAATAAGGAAACTCTACTTCCTTTGCTTCTATAATAAACTTTCGAGCCTAGTTTATCTCAGGGGCATGTGCACTGCACATTCTTGCTCAGCCATATGCCAGAACCGCTTCCATGTATGACAGATAATTGTAGTGTTTTTTTTTTTTTTTACAAAAATGCATGCATTTATTAAAGAAGGCCTTTATTAACCCCCCAGAGCCATGTGAGGCACATTTTATTATGAATGCATGTACTTGATTTGACAACTTTTAGACTGTCCCACTGACTGCAATGACACAGCTTGGACTAGCCAGGACAATGTTTTATAAAACTCCTAATGGAAGTTACGTCTGAAAGAAGAAAGTCATATACATATGATGACTCAAGGGTGGGTAAAACACAGTCTAATTTAAATTTTTGGATGAACAAACACTTTAAACTATTTAGAAAACATACTTACAGTAGCTGATTCAGAATAAGCGCCAGATTTTCATACCAAAGTCGGAATTGACCCATTTTTTTTTTTAGAAATAGCATTTGCACAGCCAGCCTTGTAGGATACTTTCCTACATTAACAAAACTCATCCATAAAATGCGTTGCACAAATTTGAACTTCTGGGTTGTGCTGTTCTGTTGTAAATAAATCTTAACCAATGATTCCTCATTGTAACTACTCTCAGAAGGCCAAATTTTGCTTTTGCACAGAAACACACAGTGTCTCCTTCACATGGCTGCATCAACACTACTGCTGTTCCTGAAACCATGTCGTCTATCTTTGCGTGAATGCTTGGGCGGCATTACGTAAATATTTCCACATCTTGACGTAGACATGTGGTGGTGCATTTGAATGAGGCATTTTAGCCCGGTCTGGATCAGCCTTCTCTTTTAGAAAGAATAAATCATTTTGTGGGAGACTTTGAGCTTTGTAACTCTGCAGATCTTATACATGCACAAATAGCTACATAACACACTAATGAAAAGGAAAAAATTGATATCGCATCATACAAACCCTTTAATATTTACTTGCAGAAAAGTAGCCATGTTAAATTCAGAGGTCATGTTTTATGTATTGATCAACAAGCTCTTCAATCTTGACCTTGTATGCAGCTTCCTGAATGAGCTTTTTTGTGAATACACTAAGTAGCCATGACATTGGAAGGCCGAATACACAAAAAATGGATAATGGTGCCTGTGGCTGAATTTGTAAGTGAGTTCAGCATGACCTGTGTGGCAGGCAGCCAGAATAAGACCTTGTAAACATTGTTAACAACACTGCTGCTTAACATCACGGAGATTGATTTTGCCAGAAAGGAGAGATAATATTTTACTGTCACTTTTAAATACACACACATGAACACAAATTATCCCCATGATTCCAGACTGCTAGCATTCCTGACTCTAAATCTCATTTGGAATTGTCTTTTGATAAAGAGCAGGCAAAAGCACGCACATCGAGCTCAACTTGGTGCTCTACTAAGAAACAAGTTGAACATTTTTTTAAATGTAAATTCAGCAACACCAAAGCTTTAAAAATATCAAAAATGTATTTTAAAAACTGTCGCATTGCGTGCGACACACACTATGCAACACTTTTTTTTAATATATATATACATTTTTTATATTTTTGGAGCTTTGGCATTTAAAAAATATTCCCCTTAGAGTTGTCTTTTGATGGCATGATCATGAAACTGTTTGACATGTAATGCATCCAATCACAAAATGTATTTTTTTCATTCTGGAAATTTCATATAGCAATCTGATCAGATCAGAGCTTTCAGTTTTGTGCGCCATTTTTGTGCGTTAAGTGTCAGACAGTCTGTAAACAGTTATTGAACAACACTTGGTGTGCCATCTAAGGCATCTAATTTCCTAAGATCAACATCCCCTACTCAAGTCACTTCCTGTCCACACTTTAGTTTCTTGTTAAAAAACAAAACAAAAACAAAAACAGCATCTCTGTATTCAATATTCTTCTCCTCCATCCAACATGTTGTTGGATGTTATTTAAAAAGTAATTTTCTCTTTGATATTCTTTGCTTTAAATGCTTGAAGGAACATTGGACAGTAATATGATAAATTGATCTGATAATATATAGCTGATCTGCTTAGAACATTGTTTAGATTGTAAGCCATTACTTTTGCTTTGTTTCAATGTCTGGTCATTCCACCTGACTGTCTGGATGAAATGATTGTGAAAAAAGTGAATGGGTGATGGGATACTGTGAGAGAAAGAGCAATAGATTAAGACATCAATTTTAATTTCAGTTTTAAACATTCAACAGGGAACTTAAAAAAAAATCCGACACAGATTTGAATCTTCTATGTGTGTGCTATGGACAGCATGTCTTTATAAGTAGCAAGGTCACAATGTCTGGTAGTGACAGCAAAGACACGTGTTTGGACAGAATCTAACGCTCAGTGAAAGGGAATATTAATTAAAAGCCCTGGCTTTCATCACATTGTGCTCTATAACTACAAACAATTACTCTGCTTGTAATACAGTACTGTACATGAAAGATATGAGAAGTGGTGTGCAAAGTTGTGAGCTCTGAAGTAGTCATTGGCAATTAAATTTCCAATTAATCTTTGTTGCTGTTTTATAAACCGATCTTTAACCCTCTATTGCATGATTTCCGTAACAAGAATTTTCTTTAGTTTGGCAATAAAATGGTTAATATGTGTTGATGACCATCATCAGTTGTATTTATTTATTCATGGTGCACCATGCACGTTTTGGCTTTTTGGTATGTAATGAAATTTGCTAAATGTTTGTTGCTTAGTTGAAGATACATTGTTATTTTTTATTTTGGTAATAAGTTCTTATGCAAGAAAAGGGGAACAAGTATTAAAATTTAAACACTGGAATTGAATTTTTTCCCCTTATAATATCTGCAATAGAAATTTAAGAATAGTAATGTGTTCCATCTTCCGGACAACTGTAGGGTTGGGTGAAATGACATTGAAATGATTTTAGCTGCCCCCAGTGAAATTTTCCTCAAGCACTTCGTGTCACAGACGTCTCACTCATTTTCTTTTTTAGCTTAATGTGTCAATGCCTCACTGAGGTAAATGTACTCCACACTTAAATGTTGGTGTTGCCTGTTTACCCTTTGCTTTCTCCTCCCGGCATCCCCTATGTTCTGTTTGTTCTGTTTCTTTGTCTTACACATTTTTAGCTAGACAGAAAATTCATGCATTGAAGATTCGGGCAAAGCACATACATGCAGAATGGTCTCATTTGGCTATAGAAAACTCACATCTTGTTGTTGCTGGTTAGAAAAGTGTGAGTGTACGAACTAGACAGAAGGACTAAAGGTATGCATCACATATGAGTGATATAACCCTTCTGCCTCAACTCACACTCTTACAGTAACACCACTCTCACACACTCTCAGCCTTACCGGCCAGTCTAACACCACCTCAGAGAGACATACTGGACTGTGTACTTATTTGTGAGACATTGCGAAATTATGCAGTTTGTGTCTTATCAAAATAATATGCAGCATGCAGAGTCAGAACAGGGGTGTCAAAACAAACAGAATAAGTGAATCTCTCTTGAGTTATACCCGCTAACCTCCATGACTCATTTTACAATTCCTAAGGTAAAGAGAAACACAGAGGGGGAAAAAAGAACAGGAGAGTTTTATGCAGGTAATTCCCATCTTTATATAGAGATATCTATCTATATACTGAGAAGCTGGCTACAGGTATAGCACATGGTTTCCATAGTTACTGTTCCAGTATCCCATGATTTTGTACTAACGTGACATTTTCAATGCTTAATTAACTCTCCACAAGGAGTCGATGAGCCTCTTCAGCTCTTCTAAAAATCCAGTTATTTTTATATACTGAAATCCAAAATTGAATCAAATGTTCCGGAGTCTGTATTCTGCAGATTTTATATTTCATCCCTGTATGCACCACAAAATTGTATCTTGCTGTATTTCATATTTAAGTATACATAAAGAATGAGACTGACATAGCAAATAGTATGATGCACCATGATGTACAAAGTGAATGCTGTAGTTATTTGTGGTTTTAATGCAACAGTGTTGTAACCAAACATTCTTTTTAGTGATTTATGCATTCAGTAGCACACACATCTACTGTATATGCAGTGTGAGATTTGTGAAGAAACAGGGTGGGGGATGCTTTAGAAAACTTTCTTTTTCTCCAAAGGCAAAGATTGACTTAATTCCAGGATGAGGCTGTAGCTTAAGTAACCTAATAAAATCCAGCTTTTCAGCAATGACCAATTTGAACGCTTCTGATTGGCCATTGCATCGAATCAAAGACTATAGAATACCCAAGACGTGTCACTTGAATAGTTTTGAATGAAGATAAATGCTGTGCTCAATATCGAACTAAGCCTGCCATCTAAGTAAAAGAGACAAATGGCTAATCATAAAAGTGTGCTCGTCAATGCTACTGTCGTTAGAAGTCCCGGTTGCTATAGAAACCATTAACGTTTTGAGACTTAAGTTTAGGACTGCACATGCACACTGACTGGTCTAGCCTGAAAAATAAGCCTTTTTTTAAATTCTGTTTGAGCAAATGAAACAAAAATTATGAGATGGTTGTTGTCAGATTGTATTGGTGTTTTCAAATATAAAATGTAATCTTGAGCTTGGCGAACAGTTTTGGAGAATTTGATGCTTCTATATTCAAAAGATAGAGGAATGCCAAGCCGTGTTCAGCCTTACCCATGATCCGGCTGTTACATTAAAGGGGGGGGGTGAAATGCTATTTCATGCATACTGAGTTTTTTACACTGTTAAAGAGTTGGATTCCCATGCTAAACATGGACAAAGTTTCAAAAATTAAGTTGTACGTTTAAAGGAGTATTTTTGTTCCAAAAAAACCTCTTCTGGTTTGTCACAAGTTTCGGAAAGTTTTTTCGAGTATGGCTCTGTGTGACGTTAGATGGAGCGCAGGCGGTGAGTAAAACTGCTTCAAATATCTCTGTGTTGTTAACTTAGCTATCGGCGCGTAAGCACATCAAGTAAAATATAATATAAAGTAAAGACAAAATTGTTCTGTTTGCTGTAGAGTCAAGAAATCTGTAAATATGATTAAAAGAGATTAGAGTTTTGGAACTGAGTTGGTGGACCGATGGGACAAAGATTTACCATTATCTAAATGATTAACATAAGTGTGGAGAAAAAAGGGAACTGCAAATGATCCTAAGCATACAACCTCATCTGTAAAGCTTGGTGGAGGTGGGTTCATGGCATGGGCATGCATGGCTGTCTCTAGAACAGGACCTCTTCATTTTAATGATGACTTAATGTATGATGGCAGTAGCAGAATGAATTTGGAAGGGTACAAAATCATCTTTTGAACATTAATTTCACCAGCTGAAGAGGATAATAAAGACAGAAACTCCCAAAAACAAGCAACAGTTGGAATTGGCTGCATTACAGCCTGGAGAAAAGCATTTCACAGAATACGACCAAAAGTCTGGTGATGTCTATGGGTTGCAGACTCGCTGCTTTGATTGCATGCAAGGGATCTGCAACTTAATATTAGATTTTGATCTTTTACATCTGCCTTAAATTTAACTGTTCTAATAATTATGCTCACATCAAATAGTGGGATGAACTCTAAAAGTGCTGTACTTTTTATTTGGTAAAACATGTATGTGTTGAAAGACCTAATAATAAAATGTGACATTCTGTAGTTTTGTCGGATATTCATCTTTTAATAATTTTTGCAAATGTCTCCACAGCATTATTTTTTTTTAAAAAAGTAATCCGTTATTTTAAGGAAAGGAAAGTCCCGACTGCAGCCTGCTTTTTGTCAGACATTAGGCCTAGGTCTACTGTGCCACCTGCGGATGTATCAGCGGAGCCGAAGCTCTGTGATCGTAAAGTCAATGGCTGTGATACGTCTGTGCCCTGCGCCTGACCCTGTGTGTGTGTGGGTTTTTTTTTTCGAACTCCCGGGCCGGCAAGATGGCAGAGAGGACAGCGTTTGGTTTATGGAAGTACGCACATTATTTTCAATTTGTCAACGAAAAAGAAAAGAACATAACGGTAAAATGCACACGGACAATCGTTTCGAAAATCTGCTTCTGCTACGTTTTAATCACTACTTTGAAGAGTAAATGTAAGAGGACTGTGTTAAAGCGAATTAAGGCTTGTGACTGTGAGTGACACTTTAATAATAATTAGTTCGGCTATTAAGCGATTTGTCATTTGCCTGTGTGGCAGTGAAGGATTTAAATCGGTTTGTTATCATTTTTGTTTGACAGGCAGCTGTTAATTTCTGTTAGATCGTTGGCTGGCTGGTTGTTCATCATTTCTAAATGTATTTAAATCTGCAAGCCTGTTTAAGGTTGTGTTTACAAGTAAGCATACTTGTACTTTGATAACTGCATTATTTAAAGTTAAAGAAAAATCAGCAGTTATCTTGTGGTGCTCATAATATACAGTAGCCTAGGCTACCCGGGCTGGGTAACGTTAGGTGCGAATTTTGATTAATATGTTCTGTGATAATAAATAAATAAAACGCCATGTGGAATAGCCTATTGCTGACCGTCTTTCCTGTTATTGTTATCCTGCAGTGTTAATTTAGTCGGATGACTGACGTTATTCATTGTCGGGAGTCACGACTTCTAGGTGCATTTAAAGGGGCCGGGGGCTGTGTCTGTCATGTGTGAGCCGCTGCAAACGGCTTTTAATTTTTGGTAACGAATGAGTACTCTAACGCGTTACTTTTATGAATAGGTAACGCTGTATCATTACTGATTACTTTTAATTGATGGTAACGTTGTAACCTAACTAACTACTTTCCAAAGTAACTATACCCAACACTGCTGATTTGCTTCAGAAGATGCACATTATTTAGGTGAATGTTTGTGTGGTAGATTTTTATTTTTCAAGATATGAAGAACAAATGGGTAATTTTCAGGTATGTTTCAGAGGGGAAAATGCTAGTCAGCTCGACTAGTGTCACTTTCCACATAATTCAAACTCATTTTACCAATGTCAGTGATGTTGTTTAATGTGAAAAATAATAATTGGTCACTTTTAGTGTCGGCTACCATTGATCAAACTGTGCTTTGGGATGGTCAGAATAGAGATGCATATGATAAATTCTCTTGTGTTGATGATTGCTTTGTGTTGCAAATACATGACAAAACTTTGATAAGGGAGGAAGTTTAACTAAATTAAACTGATGGTATAATACCAAATGCATAATCAGTCATTTAATTTTCTTAACCAAATTGGTAAATTTGAACAAGTGTGATGCTTTAAAATGTACTTTGCCCCCTATAGTCACATGTTTAGCCCTGTTTAAATCGACTGATAATCTGTCACTTATATCATCAGATGCAGTATTTCAAGCCTAAATAAATGTGATTGAGCTCTACAGCTCAGAAGAAGGGAGGAAAAGCAATGTTCTCCCGCAACCGCTGCAATGGTCAGGATGGAACGGGTGTCCCTCAGTATCCCCGACCCAGAAAGAAAACTGCAGTGCCAAAGAGAAGACAGCCTAATCCCAAAGTTGCTCTGGTGTTGCGTGGGAAAATTCATCGTTTTTTGCAGGGATCTGCAGATCATACTGTCCAGCCTTCTGATCTTTACTATGCTGGAATTGAAGAAGAGGATGAAGAGGGGGAAGAGGATGTTGAAAAATTGCAGAATTACTACAGGAGAGGATTAGATTCCGCAGAGGTCTGCTGCTCACCTCAGGTGCCAAATGGACATGGGCTAGGAACAGTTTCTGGGGCACCTTGTGTTGGGGAAGTGGAACTAAATCGAGAAGGAGGCATCAGGATTCCTTGCACTTTGCAGCAGAACAGTAATTCGAAAGTAGTTCAAAACCAAATGACCCAAGGTCTAAATGGGACTGGGTTTTCATCTGAAAGAGGACTTGATTGTGAGCCTAAAAGACAGACAGATACTCTGCTGTGCAGGCTGAATATGACGATGCTGGATGAAGTCATGGAGGAGAATAATCAGTACTGTCAAGAGGAAGAATCGAGTGATGTCGTTGAGCACATACTGAAGGAATTGCGAGGGATCAACAAAATTCAAGAGGAGATTTCAGACTTGAGGGAGTACCTGTCATCTGTTTGTGGTTCTGTCGAGGAGGTCTCTAGTTGTGTGGATGCCGTCTTAATGGAGATTGAATGCATGCGGTCTAGAAACAAATCTGGTGTAGAGACTTGGCCAGGAGCAATGGGTGGCACTGAGAGTCACTCCCACCAATCACACAAATCAAATAACACTGTTAGTATAGGTTGCAACAAGCCTTACGCTGTTGAATCCTCAAGTAGCTGTGGTGATATACTCTCAGAATATCAAGTTAATAGGAAGCACACAGAGGGACCAAGGCAGTCTACTTTCACTAGTGTTGAGACTTCAAACCACAATGAACACCATCCTTTTACACAGGAAGCATCTAATCAAAGGTCTGATGGCTCTCAAGGTGCAGGGAGAAGGAAACTAAGCTTTGGTTATCTTGAGCGCCAGGATGGACAGGACTGTCCAAGCATCAGTTCCCTATCTTCGGGTCAGAGTTCCAAGTCTGAATCTGATCCCGAAAGACCCACCTCTGGACATGACAAAGCAGGAAGTAAAAGTAAGACCTGGAACCCAGTGGCATTTAAACACAGTGGGAGTGGAGAGAGAGATTGGAGCGAAGATGATTCTTGCTCCAGACAAGCCAGTTTTGAAGAGGCAATGAGCAGCTGGGACCCATCAAGAGCCGCAAGTTCTCGTATGATGGGCACCTCAGATCAAATATCCATAGTATCTAGTAAACACTACAACTCTCCAGTTAGTACAAGCAATAGAGAGGATTGGAAGCTGTATGATGCAGAAATGCTTCCTGAAGAACCTGTTTTGGGCTGCCACAATTGCAATGCAGATGGTAAATGTCCTCAGAGTTCTGTTTATCAGAATGACATTTATCACATGTCGTCGTCTTGTGAAAATTGCGTAGTTCCATTTGAAAGTCAGTCAATAGAAAGTGTAGTTATTGAGCCATCCGGGAATCTTCTATGTGAAGGTACATCATTCGGTAATCAAAATGTCCCTGATTGGAAGCCAGACTTGGTTGATGACAGCAATATGGCATTTAATGTAAAAAAGTTTGGTAGAGCAGTTCTTGACTTTAAAACTGCCTTGCGGGGAGCCCTGAAGAAGATGGATGGAACTAGTGATTCTTTGCTTGGTGAAAGGGTTGAAGTCCATACAATGATTTCCCTGTGTGAGGAACAACAAGAAATGGGAAATCTTGTAAATTCTGAGATACCAAATTTAGAGATGCCTCACATGGAGACTACACAAAAAGAAATAAATGATTCTGAGTGGCCTCAAGTCATCAGTACTAAGAAAGGTTTCATACATATACCCCAAAGCATCTCCACCAAAGCAAATCCTGAATCACCTCCTCACCAGCACAATATTGAAGATTCAGAACATCCAAAATCTCCAGGGTTGGATTCGTCAACAAGTAATGCATCAGATGCTACACCTGGAAATCCAACCAATGCTCATTTACCACAGTGTTTCTCTTCAGACATTATTCCAGACTCTTTTTCCCCCGAGGAACTTGCAGTTGAAGAGGAGCGGAGAACACTAGTAGGGGGAATGCAGTCTCCTACTAAGTCCTCTACAGAAGGAGGTAGTGAAGCAGAGCTTAGTCAGCGGGAAGCACGTCGTCTGAAGTGCCTCAGGAGTTTCCAGCAGATTCTAAGGGAGAAGAGAGAGTCCAAAAGACAACTCAGTATAGTGACCATGTCATCATTTTCTGAAGATGATTTGAACCCAGGTATATTGAGTTTTGAGGCTCTAAACTTTCTTAATCATTGTTCTACTTCATTGTCACGCATTCAAAGTTATTGTTTTAAATTTTACATTTGCAATGTTAGTGAATCTATTATGTCAGAAATGGAAAGTAAATCATTCCGATATGTTCCATGGTTATGCACATCAAACGTGTCTTATAAATAACATTTAAACAGTACATTTTATTTTTTTTTTATCTGTAAAATATCAGATCTCATCAGAAACTGCTGACTCTCATAACTAGAGGGTGTTTGGTCCTTTCCTGCAGATTTATTAGCTAGCGCCCTGCTGGGTGTTAAACTAGTCTTGTTCCCCTGGCTCAAACAAACTTATTACACTCATTGCATTGAAACGAAAACAAATTCTATGTGAAAGCAGAGTGCAGGGAAAATTTAGGAGCAATTATAAATGAATAATACAACTCAGTGAAACTTTCAGGAACGGTCTAGATCAATTGACAAATGGCCACAGTTATGCAGTTCATATTCTTGGTCCATATACACAAGGTTATTAAATTCCCTGTCTTCAATGCATTTGTAAATGTTCTTGGACAACAAGTTTAATTGCTTTATAATGTTATGTCTAGATAAAGAGTGCTGTCTGGTTCTGCTTAAAAATGGTGTGATAGCTTGATGTGCTGTGCTTTTTGTTGTTATTTTCAGATGGAAGCCAGGATGAAGACCAGGTTATATCTTTTTCACATCATTCACATCAATTGCCTTGATGTTTTATGTTTTCAATACTTGAAATAAATAATGCTGTTTGAAGGTCTGTAATGTGAATGGTGCTAACAGGCTCCCTTGATTTGGGTTTCCTGCATTCTGTTGGGTAACTTGTGTCTACGGTTTATTTCATTTTTTAAATCATGCTTTGTTCTCGTGGCTTGTAGACTATGCTGCATTGTAAACATTACACACATTTTCAGTCTGCGTTATTGATTGTGGCTCATTAAAGTATCCCTCCCAGTTATACTGTATAAAATAGAAACTGTGATGGCAGATTCATTTTAAGGCCTGTTGCTGGAGTTGCTGAGTCAGAGTTTTATAGCAGTGATTTTTCTCTCAACCTTTTTGTTTGAGGGGTTTGGCATTACAGATGATTTTGCATAAGAATTTTTGTTGTTGTTGTTGCAATTACATGAACAATTCATCTCTTTTTGTCAAATGATTAGTTAAGAGACCAAATTGTGTGTTTGCACTTTTTAAAAAACACAGCACATAGATGGTATTAATTCATTTTCAATAATTGTTCTTAATTAGTAGTAGTCCTTTATATTATATATGAAATAAAAAAATTATGAATATAAAATTATCAAAATTTAGGTTATTTTTTTTACTTTATTATTCTATTTTTTATAATTGCTTCTTTGATAGATACATCTTTACCTTTCTGTATTCATTTTCTCTTGTTAGATTTAGGATGATATTGTTCATCTTGAGAGTCAATTAAATTGTGATTTTCTGACAGGAAGTCTACATTTTAGAGTTTTAAGAACTTGTTTCCCGAGCCCCCTTGCATGTCTTATCTTGTCTTGACGAGAATTGTTCTCATTACTGGAACATTCTGCTTGTCTGTTCATTAATATAGTGGTGAAATTCAATCAACCAAACGGCAGGGCTTTCTCTATTCCTCTTTCTCCCTATTTCCCACATTTTTATTAAGTTCTGTTTTTGTTGTCTACGTGAAGCTCCCACATTTTGTATTTGTTTTAACGTATGACCATATGATCAACCTCTCAACAGAATATCAATGGAGACCATAACAAACATCCATGGGCCAAACCTGGGTATGATCTCTTGCTCATTTTCAGTTTGAACCGTGTTGTTGTTTAGCTGTTCTTTATCAAACATTTGTTTTCCTTTACTGGAATATCCATATTATTATCTTCAGGGGAGGAGGAATATTTGGCATTGATAGCATGCCTGACCTTAGGAAAAAGAAGCCTATCCCCTTGGTTAGTGAAGTGGTGAGTGATTTTTATTTATTTATGCACTTTTACACACCTCCACCCATATCAAAATGCAACATTCTGTCAGATTTCTCATCTAATCTAACCTAAAGCTTAGCTTAAATCTGATCTGTTCCTCTTTTGTCATTATTTTTTCTTAAATGCTTGCCTTCATTACTAGGCCATGGTAAGTAAACCTTTCTATTAGTGTATCCTTCACAATTCAAGGTATATACTGTGTGTGTGTGTGTATATATATATATATATATATATATATATATATATATATATATATATATATATATATATATCAATTTTCAGCTTTTACTCAAATCACACTAAAAAGAGAACCGTAACTGTGGCGAGTGGGGCGGGGCCGAGAGGCGTGGGAACGAGGAGTGAGGCCAGGTGTAGTGATTGGAGATGAGCTACACCTGCGCCCCACCGCCGGTCTTGAGTCCCACGGTCGTCACTCCAGTTTTATATCCTTCCATCTCCTACGTGGGACTCAAGACCGGCGGTGGGGCGCAGGTGTAGCTCATCTCCAATCACTACACCTGGCCTCACTCCTCGTTCCCACGCCTCTCGGCCCCGCCCCACTCGCCACATAAACATCCAGTCTCAGAAGGGTTAGAATATGCAAGTGGCCTGTTTTTGTTTAGATTTTGGTTTTTACGTAAATGTGTCAGTGTAATTTTCCATCAGTCTTGTAATTAAATGTCTTCTCTTTACCCTTAAAGAGGGACATCTTATGTGACTGGTGCATTAAAAACCAGACAAGTGTGCATACGATTGAAAAACGGAGCACTATTTGTAGTGCTCGTCTTCTCCTCCAGTTCACTGACATGCCCATGAGTCAGAAATGGGGAACTTTCATCAATCAGTCTTTGTTGCTATACAATAAAACTAAAACCCACACAGATGCATTTGAAATGCTGTGGAGAGGACAAAAAAGAATAAATGCAAAATAAAAACAGGCTTTATCTGAAGCTTGTGACTTGCACAACAGTTTTCATGGCAACGAACGCTTCTTCTTTGTGTGTGAAAGTTGTTTATGACGTGTGATATGCTGAATATAAACAAAGGTTATCGCACAACTCTAGAATGCTTTATTATGACTAGTCAGTCACTGAATTCAGTTGGCAAATATATTTGTCAAATGAATGTGAAGGTGAAAATGAAAATGAGTCAGTGTATACACAAATTAAATCTTTTTATAATTAAAAGTTAACTAAAAGTCACAAAAGCAACATTATTCAATAATCTATTATTCAATAATAATATATTATGTATAAGTAGTGTTCATTGGTTAAACAACCAATTTGTTGCATAATGTTAAGATTTACAATATTATTGTAATGTTGTATACAAGAGTTGTATACAAGAGATAAATATTATCATATACAGTTTTTCCTTGTTTTTTACCTGGCAGTCCCCTCACTCACCCTTTACCACTCACAATTTACTTGCTGAGCAGTTAATGGCACAAAGATAAGATAAAACCAGCCATTTGCGTGTTTTGAATCACTGTCATTGGCTGTGAGAGGCTAAATTGTGCTCTTATCCCTCTTCTCATGGAAAATCGATCTTTTGAGTATTGGTCTGCCTTTAGATATGTAACAATCATTTAGTTTTTTTCAGCATGTTGTATCAACAACCTTTTAGGCTGGTTTTTGTGTGTGATGTTGGTACTATTCTTGGTTATGGTATTAGTAATTTACAAAGTTATTTATGAAATGCTTAAAGCTATATAAGTAGACATGGTGCCCTTAATGGCTGAGTAGTGTTTAGCATATTAATGGGAATGTACTGTAGTAGACACAGGCATGGAATAACATTTACCATGTGTTTAAAGAAGCATTACAGACAATATGTGCTCCCACTGAGTGTGCGCAAAAGCATTGTAGTATAATGATTACTACTATTACTAATTGTTTAATTAAGCATGTTAATATTCAACCTTCGTTCCTCTCTCAGTCTCTTGTGCAGTCCAGGAAAGCAGGGATCTCGCATGCATTAGCTGCGCGCTCTTCACTGAAGGATGAAGAACTGGTAAGACATGCAAAATATACAATCATCTATCTGCTTCTCACTTTATCAAGTTGTAAGTCATACTGTAACAGAAGTAGCGACAGAGTTTTCCTCTGTATTATTTGAGTGAAACTGATTAACGAAAAAGGATAAAATGGAGGGCAGGATTTGGTTCTATCATTGGTTGTTGATTGGATGTAGGATGCAGATAGATTGCAGTAGATTTTGGGCAGGGTTTAAAGCTGCAGTAGGTAACTTTTGTAAATAAATATTTTTTACATATTTGTTAAACCTGTCATTATGTCCTGACAGTAGAATAAGAGACAGATAATCTGTGAAAAAATCAAGCTCCTCTGGCTCCTCCCAGTGCTCCTATTGCCATTTGCAGAAAATCCATCGCTCCCGTTAAGAAACAACCAATCAGAGCTGCGGTCCGTAACTTTGTTTGTGTTCAAAATGTAGAAAAATGTATATAATAAGCGAGTACACCATGAATCCATTTTCCAAACCGTGTTTTTAGCTTGTCCTGAATCACTAGGGTGCACCTATAATAAGTGTTTATATTCAGATTATTTTAGATTGCTTCGGGGGTACCGCGGCGGAGTAACCCAGTACCTTTGTGATTCTTCATAGACATAAACAGAGAGAAGTAGTTCCGGCTACGATGTTCTTCCGCAAGACGCAAGCAGTTCTGTTTATTAACCGCTAGAGCGTCAAAAGTTACCTACTGCAGCTTTAAGTGGACTAATCGATTGGTAAAGTCCATCATACTTCACCAGAGAGAAGTGATGTCATCACTTTGACACCTGTCTGCCCACTCCTTTAACTACACCTACACCATCAACCAGGTCCAGAATTTATAAAGAGTATCTTGTACTCCTTACCATTTTAACTTTTCAATTCTTAACACCTTCGTGATTTTTCAGTTCAGCACATTCTATGTGTGATCTGGGCATAGTTTTAAAATGTGTTCTTCAGGGTTACGTCTTGGGCCCATTTCTGGCACAAACTATTTTCAGTTTCTTTTTCTCCTTGTAGAAGAAACACGTGTACAAGAAGACACTCCAGGCTTTGATTTACCCTATTTCTTGCACAACACCCCATAACTTTGAAGTGTGGACGGCCACTACACCCACCTACTGCTATGAGTGTGAGGGCTTGTTGTGGGGCATTGCGCGGCAGGGAATGCGCTGTTCAGAGTGTGGGGTCAAATGCCACGAAAAATGCCAGGAGCTTCTCAACGCAGACTGTTTACAGCGTGAGTCACTAACCAAATACAGAAAAACAAGCAACTACAAAACAATCCTTTATGTATTGTTACATGATTATTGCGTACTGCAGTTAGCTGTTTATTTAGTTCAGTATTTTTTGGCAGTATCCCTTATGAATGCTACATCTGTGCCATTGACAAATGCTTTATAATGAACGTAGCCAACTCAGTGAGGAGAAATCATGCAAAAATATCCTATATGTGAAAAATTATAAGCTTATGCACTAGAACACAAATTCTCAATATACAATTTATGAAAAAAAAAAATGCTAATTTTTAAATTCAACATTGTACTTTGAAATATAATTTGTAATGCTAAAAGGTACAAATGTAAAATAGAAACCTTTTCACTAATTCAGTAACATTTTTTCATTCTTTTGCATGTTTTATTTTGCAATTAAATGATATAATTAAACACACCTCTACAATTGCTAGGAGCTGCTGAGAAGAGCTCAAAAACAGGAGCAGAGGACAGAACCCATCATATCATATCGGCCATGAAGGACCGCATGAAGATCCGAGAGAGGAACAGGCCTGAAATCTTTGAGATGATAAGGCTTGTGTTCAGTGTGACTAAATTGAGCCATGCTCAGCAGATGAAGACCATCAAGCAGACTGTTCTTGATGGAACATCAAAATGGTCTACCAAAATCTCCATCACAGGTGTGGAAGCAGGGGCAGCTGTTATTGCTCTGATAACGTTCAGTGATCGAAATATTCAAGGAGTAGTTTTCATAAATGCAGATTTTTTATAGGGCTTTTAATAACATGCACTGTTCCAGCATTGATATGCATTTTTCCATTCTTTATTCTCATGTGTGTTCATGTGTGTTTTCCAGTGGTGAGCGCTCAGGGCCTCCAGGCTAAAGACAGAACTGGTTCCAGTGATCCGTATGTGACCGTTCAGGTTGGCAAGACTAAAAAGAGAACCAAAACTATCTATGGTAACCTTAACCCTGTGTGGGAGGAGACGTTCAACTTGTGAGTCTTATACAATATTTTCAGTTGTCTTTGTTCTTTTGGAATCCTGTCGTTTATCTGCCATGTTCTTATTCTCGTTTCTTTTCTATGCAATCAGACAAAATCTGGACATTTTTAATGATGCCTCCCGGAGGAACTCATTACTTAGGTGTTGTTATATGTCATCGCCCTTGTCTCCGATATTTCTCCAAAAATTTCTTAGGAGAAGTAAAAATAGAAACAGGAGTGTAGAGGTGTAAAATAAATTTGGATAGCATAGCTCAAAAATGTGGTGCATATTGGGATCTTTGACATTTTTTGCAGCCTATGATATCTTGGCGGATCTAATTTCAGTTTATTTGATTTATTAATATCTTTGATAAATCTCCAAAGGGAGACACATGAATTTACTGGAGATTTTGTTTGGGAGAAAAAGAAAAGCAGGAGACTTCAGCAAAAGTATCTGTTTGCTCTCCATGAAATAGTGAAATGAGGTATTAATTCATTGAGGTATTAATATTTTAAAGAAATCTCATTGGCAAGTTTTCTGTCCTAGAGACTAGTAAGTCAAAGTCAAGTCAAAATTGTTTTATTGTCATATGTAGCAGAGCTAAGACAACAGCATAAAATGTACAAGATTTATGATGCAGATTCTGAAGAAGAATTTGAAAGTATACACTACATTTAAAAAGCGTTATGCAGGAGGAAAATACTGCATTGCATTGCATTGTTCCAAACCTGAACACAAAAGAGGATTTTTTTTTTTAAGAATATTAGTAACCAAACAGTTGCTGACAGCCTTTAAATTCAATAGTATGAAAAAAATACTATGGAAGTCATTCGCTACCAACTTTTGGTTGTTTGATTACCAGAAGTCTTCAAAATATCTTTTGTGTTCAACAGAAGAAATAAATTCAGACAGGTTTGCAACAATTGAGGATGAGTAATTGATGACAGAATTTCCATTTTTAGATGAACTATCCCTTTATTTTATTTATTTTTTAATAAAAATAAGCTAATTCTTATTTTATTGAATAAATTTGTTTTTAATAATGCATTAAACAGTTCTTACAATTAACCATTCTTTAATATTTAACATAACTACACCCTTAACATTGGAAACAAATATAGCAACTTAATTGTTAATATTGAATAGTTGTTGACTGTGATAAAACAAAATAACAGCTCTCTTTTTCGAAGCAGCTGTGATATGTTCACAACTTAACCCTTTCATTCCCTAGTGAGTGCCACAATTCATCTGACCGCATTAAACTGCGTGTATGGGATGAAGATGACGATATAAAGTCTCGTGTAAAGCAGCGTCTGAAGAGAGAATCTGATGACTTTTTGGGCCAGAGCATTATCGAGGTCCGAACCCTCAGCGGAGAAATGGATGTCTGGTACAACCTTGGTAAGTTCCTCGGTCTATGTATGCTTCAGTGTGGGGTGTTATTTGATTTCTTTAAATTATATTTTTTTCTGTTTTCTGAGGTTTTGAAAGTAGCACTCCTACTCCATGTTCCATGTTATAAAATAAATGACACCCTGTCACATCTCAGACGTGCATTTTGAAATCTTCATGTGCTTTAATGCAAGTTGTTAAAAAAAGTAAAGCTAAAGTTGCTCCATGAGGGTAAATGAAGACCTTACTTTTCTCATAAATCTAAAACTGATATCTGAAAAACCCATTCGAAATTCTTGAGAGAACCCATGACTAGACAATGGTCATTTTCTGAGATTAAGGACTACAAACTAAATGTATGATATTAAACCATCTGTCTGTTTAAATTATGCGATTGTAGTGCAGGCCATGACTGATCTGTGCCTAAAATATGAACTGTAATTTGTAATAGCATACTTTTTCTTATTTCATTTTTTAAGTTATAATAAGCCTGATCCCATAAAAATGATATAATGGAATGATCTGCATGCATTCAGATCAAAGATATAAAATTGTAACTATGAAATATGGCACATTTTACTTTAGCTCATGAAAACTTGCATAATGAATTAAATATGTTTAACGTTGGTATTGGACATTTTACAGTCAGTCAGATGGTTTAACTAGTCCTTGGCCTTGTGATAAATGGAGACTTGTCTTTTATATCAGATATGTAATGGCCATGTGTAATCTCTTACTTTTGCAGAAAAACGCACTGACAAGTCAGCGGTATCAGGGGCCATCAGATTGCAGATAAGTGTGGAAATTAAGGGGGAAGAGAAAGTGGCCCCTTATCATGTTCAGTACACCTGTTTACACGAGGTAAAGCCCTACACTCACCACTTAACTTCTTTTTGGATAAAAAATATGCCTGTCTTCATGACCATTCAAAATATGTGGGGTGAAGTGTTGTAAAATAAATTCATATTCAGAGAGGTTGCATTAAATTGTTCAAAAGTGACAATAAAAACCTTCATATTGTTACAAAAGGTTTCTTCTCAAAATAAATGCTTTTGTTTTAAACTTGATTTTTTTGAACGATTCAAGAATGGATCACGGTTTCCACAGAAATATTTAGCAGCACTATGGTTTTCAACATTGATAATAATGCAAAAGCTTTATTGAGCAGTAAATCAGCATATTAGGATGATTTCTGAAGGATCATGTGACACTGAAGACACTGAAAATTCAGCTTTGCCATCACAGGAATAAATGACATTTTAAAATATATTAAAATAGAAAACACTTCTTTTTAAATTCATACAAAATTTTGCATTAAATAACTAATGCAAAAACAAATTACTCAAAAATCTTACTTAGATTAAATAGCAATTATGATTTATTTACTTTATACTTGAATGCAAACACACAATCATTTCTATAGCAAAACACATCACTTATCCTCTTTCTCCCTCTCTTTTTTTTCGTAGAATTTGTTTCACTTTGTGACAGACATTGAAGGACAAGGTGTGGTGAAGTTACCCACAGCACGAGGAGATGATGCCTGGAAGGTCTACTTTGATGAGGTCGCTCAGGGTATTGTAGACGAGTTTGCCATGCGCTACGGAATAGAATCCATCTATCAGGCCATGACGTAAGCTCTGGAGCATTTGGTCTGTATTCTGACATCTATAGGTACTTTGATGTTGACAGGATTGTGGTATTGAAAGTGGAAGAGCACGTTTTACATTCACTACCTCCACCTACAATCCCCGTCAGTACCGAGACTCGAACCCTCGACCTTTGGGTTACAAGTCCTGTACACTGTACACCAAACTGAATGTTAATTAACAAATAAATAAAAACTAACCTAAACTTCTGTCTATTCAATAGTGGCACTTGTTTTGGTGAGAAGCACTGAATCACAGTTGAAGGACTGCATAGCTGTTGTAGAAATACATTCTCAGTTTCTTACTGGATGTCTGTCTGTCCACCTGTAGGCATTTTGCATGTCTGTCCTATAAATACATGCTGCCTGGTGTCCCTGCGGTGATGAGCACACTCCTGGCCAACATCAACGCATTCTATGCTCATCCCACCTCCGTGACCTATGTCTCCGCCTGTGACCGCTTCACTGCCTCCAACTTTGGGGTAATGCTAACTCTGCATCGCTCACAGCCAATATGGCCTGACCACTGTAAAGATAGTTTAGGGTTAGATTTTTCCCTGGGTGCAACAACAGTAAAGCTTCTAAGAACAATGAGAAAAAATAGCAACGTAGCGTAATCCTTTCTTTGCCACTGAATGAAAAAGTACCTTGTTGTGTGGCGCCAATAGCCATGTGAGTAGCACACCGACTCATAGCGCCATTTGTGCTTTGGGCATCCTGAGTTTGAATACTGCCTGATGGACCTTTCCTAATCCCATACCCCTTTCTCTCTCTCCCACTTCACTTCCTGTCTAGCTGCTGTCCTTTCATTATTAAGGCAGAAATTGCCAAAAAAAAAAAGTCCTTGGTATTTTGAAAAAAAAAATTAGCTGTTGTCAAAAGGTACAGTAGTGTTCAAAAGTTTTTTTATTAAGAAATTCATATATGTTGCCATAAGATATAAAAATAAATATTTTCACCTTTCTGCTCATGAAAGCATTCTGAAAAAAAGGACCTTCTTTCCTTCAAAAAATATTAGGCAGCACAACTGTATTAAACATGAATAATAATGAGAAATGTTTTTTGAGAACCAAATCGTCATTTTGCCATGATTCCTGAGGGATCATGTGACACTGAAGACTGGAGTAGTGGGTGCTAAAACCACAGGATTAAATTATATTAATAATAATATATTAAAATGGACAAAATAGACATATATAATCATATTAAATAAATATAAAATGTATACTAAAACATTACTTTTAATATTTTCCACGATATTACTGGTTTTAATGTATTTTTTTACAAATAATTTAATATAAAATATAATCTAATTTAAAATGCATATTAAAATCGTGTCAACCTCAAACTTTTGAACAGTCTGAACTACTGAGTGGTTGGATGATACTGATGCAGAATGTTCCAAAGTAATCTGTAGAAAGAATCACTAAAAATAAACCACTTCCAATGCACAAGCTAATCATCTGTCTTGAACATGCAAACATAGAAAAGCAATTCAAACATTGAAAAGTCCTAGTGCTAATCGACTGAATGTCAGCAATGGAATGTTGCTCAGCCAAATTCAAAGACCAGAAACACCTGTTGTATAATATATAATGTCACATTTGATCACAAAGTGATCGTGAGTTTGATTGTTATAATCACGAGAGAGTCACATAAAACCTTGTTGAAAAAAAAAAAAAGCTGAAGATGCTGTCATGGCAGCCTCTGATTCTAAGCATAAATACAGCTGCTTGGATATGTGCACAGCACAAATGCTCCCATCCCCTTGCTTTCTTGTACCTGACCCTTCTGCTGTATCAAGTCTTGCTCATACAAGGATTTTAAAAAGATACAACATGGTGAATAACTTAGACCTTGTCAGTGTCCCTGACCTTTTCACTCCCTTTCAGGTTTTCTCATTGCCATGAGACTGATTTATCCGAAACCCCGTCCCTGGTGTGTTTTTACGGTGTGTTTCTGTTCAGTTGGTGTGTCCGCACTCCACATACTTTTCTCAAGGTCTAGATTCCATTCAAAAGGGAGCTTGGTGTCAGAGAAACACTTCTTTTGGGGCTTTCAAAAATGTTGCTCTGACTCTGTAACAAGATCATACTTTGCCTTTCCAAATACAGAAAGAAACAGCCAATCCTTTTTGCTTGTTTGTTTAACTTTATTCACGGCTGATTCGTTTTCTCTCTGTTCATGCAGAAAGATCGGTTTGTTAGACTGCTGGATCAGCTCCATAACTCCCTCCGTATTGACCTGTCAACATACAGAGTAAGAATTTATCATGTTCTTTAACTTACCCTAATCTACAGGCACAGTTGAGGATTGTGGGGTTTAAAATAAATCACAGCTTAATTGGAAAATGACACAATATCTTGTTCATGCATGTTATTTATCTTAATTTTATCCAGGTGATCACAGTCAGGTATATATATATATATATATATATATATATATATATATATATATATATATATATATATATATATATAGATAGATAGATAGATAGATATATATATATATATATATATAGATAGATAGATAGATAGATAGATAGATAGATAGATAGATCTATGTATGTTTTTCAACTGGTTTTGAGAGTTGCTAGAATGAATGCATTTTATAATGATATATAGACTTGATCATCAAACTTTGTGCATATGTAAATATGTTGTTCATGTTTTTTATTTCTCCTGAAGCACCCATTTTACCAACGTCATACTGTGCTTCTCACTTAAGCTTCCTGCGATCTTAATTCTGTCCCTTTGATCTCCAGAATAATTTTCCAGCCAGTAGTAAACCACGTCTAGCAGATCTCAAATCCACAGTGGATTTGCTGACTAGCATTACATTCTTCAGACTGAAGGTAAGATAAAATACCTCTAAATCAAATCTAACAACGGCATGCTGTAGTACCCTTCTTTCTGTTTTATAATGTGTTTGGGAGATGCAGGGATGTGGGTCTAATTTGTAATACATATATTGAGTGACAGATTCTATAGAGATGAGAAATTCAATTGTGTTTCAGTAAACGCTCAGTCATTTCTGTCTGCCTGAGTTCATACAGTAGAAAAGGATAATAGATGGTGTGAGATGAAGATTGATTTCTTTGTGCAGTAAGAGAGAGGCTTTTGTGCGGACTTTCATAACTGAGATTAGTCACTATTGATTTGTTAGAGGGTGTTAACTTTGTTTTTATATAGTCATATTCTTGTCTTCTCTGGCGCCCCCTGTGTCCAGGTTCTGGAACTGCAGTCTCCCCCTCGTGCCGCCCATGTGGTCAGGGACTGTGTGAAAGCATGCCTCAATTCCACATATGAATACATCTTTAACAACTGCCAAGAGCTGTACAGCAGACAGTTCCAGTCGGCTGTGGAGCCTGTGAGTAAACACATTCACGTCCTGCATAGGTGTATGTTTGTATACACACAGATGGGGATGCTTACATCATGTTTGGATATTTCTGCTTGTACTATGTCATTATTAGAGGTTGAATTGGTCATGCAATTGTTCTATTACAACAGAAACCACAAGAGAAGAAAGTAGGAGAAGAGAGTGAAGAAGAGGAAGACAAGAAGGATGAGAAAGAGGAGCAAAATGCTGCTTTAGAGGAACCAGGACCAAGCATACAGAATTTGGACTTCTGGCCCAAACTCATCACCTTAATAGTTTCCATCATTGAGGAGGACAGGAACTCCTACAGCTCAATCATCAATCAGTCAGTCACTGCACAGATGCACACACAATATTACACACAAAGTCATTAAGTTGAGCTGTTTAACCTGGTGTGTCCTTTGCAGGTTTCCTCAGGAGTTGAATGTGGGGAAGGTCAGTGCCGAGGTCATGTGGACACTCTTTGCTCAGGACATGAAGTATGCACTGGAAGGTATGAAGAAATATACATTTATATGCACGGGAAGCGTGTGTGTCCTTAAAGTATGTCTTTGTTCACTGCAAATTTATTTGAGATTGCTCCTTACATCATTCCATCTTTCCTTTTTATCCGATTAATTCTTAATCATATTGTCTACAAACATTGGAAGAAAGGTCATAATGTTATAAGGCCTTTTGGAGTCATGAACTTGGGCATACATTTCTTGTTATGGATGTGAGATAATTGCACCGCTCTGTTGCACACTAAGTAATGTGTTCCCTCAAAGGAGCCTTAATCTACATCCTTTAATAACAGCTTCTATAGCTTTGAAACCAAGTGGAATGTTAGTACAGTTAGGGTGCTTAAGTGCAATATCTGCCCTACTTCCTCCTCATTACATCACCATGATTGTGTGGGCCAAGTTGCTGAGTACTGAATAATAAATATGGCTGGTGTTTTGTTAATGTCTTGTCCTCTTTGTTATGTTAAAACCTCTTTAAAGGTTCAAAGCTCCATTTTTGGTCTCGAGTCCTCACTCTCTCATTGCTACAGCAGAGTTGGAGAATAGAACTCCCTTGGTTTCCTTTTAGATCTTCCAAGCAGGAGTAAACTGGAGTTAGACTCCTCATTCAAAAAAAACTATATTTTTCTTTTGATGCCAGCATGCTTTTTTCCCCCTGTATTATTATCAATGGTAAAACAGTTGTCCTGCTTAATAGTTTAGGTTTTTTTACTATCATATTCATGATGCATAACATAACATATACATTTTGAATGTAATTATATGTACAGTATATACAATTCAAAAGAACAGGGCTTTTATTTGAAAAAAAATAAAAAATCGTAACAATGTGAAAGCCTTTACTGTATCTTTTTAGCAATTTAATGCATCCTTGCTAAGTAAAAGTATTAACTTATAAATTTTTAAAAACCTTACCATCTTCAAACTTTTAAATGGTAGTACATGTGTGTGTGAAATGCATTTCTTCGCATTAGCCTCCGTGAGTTCATAGCTAGTTTGGAGAATACATATGTTGAAGCTGAAGGAGAGCAAATGTTTACTGGAAGAAATTCGTGACAAGTTAAAACTAAATTAGATCTGTTTACTCATGCTTGCTGCTTCCCCAGAGCACGAGAAGCTGAGGTTTTGTAAAAGTGCGGACTACATGAATCTGCATTTCAAAGTCAAATGGCTCTTCAACGAATACGTCTGTGACCTGCCCGCCTTCTCCGACACCGTCCCAGAGTACCCATCGTGAGTCACACTGCTTCTAAAACTCTTTCAGAGCGTCTTTGGCTAAACTTTTCTCTCTTTTCTGCACAAAGTAGTTTTGACTTTTGAGTAGTTTTATGTTTGCACTCTCACAGTGCCATAACCTACAGTCTCAAACCGATTAGGATGCCTCGTTGATGCTTTTCTCTGTTGTTTAAAACGTTCTTGACCACTAGCAAGACCACTTTGCTGCCCTCTGCTTTATTACTCCCCGTTTCTCTATTTCTTTTTCATTTCCCATCTGTAGGTGGTTTCTGCCATTTGTTCTCCAGTGGCTGGCTGAGAATGAAGAAGTGTCGATGGAGTTTATGCATGGAGCCCTCGAGAGGGATAAAAGAGAAGGGGTATGGTTCAGAAATTGCTGTATGACCTTTCTGTGGGGTCTGCTCTCTTGTATATGGCTTTCTACTCTTGGTCTACCAGGCTTTAAAACATACCTTGCCAAATACAATTGCTGCTTGCTGTCTGCTACCTGTTAGGTGGATTTTTTTATTTTTTTTTATTAACTGACGTAAAAAGGCCAAATTTATATACTTTTGAGAAATGCTTCCTTCAATGACTTCATCATTTATTTATGCTACTTTTCTTTATTACTTTTATAGATAAAAATTGAAATATATTGTACAATATAAAACATAATGTATTGTTCAAAATTTAGGGGTTTGTAAAAAGTATCTAATGCTCTCCAAGGATGCATTTATTTGATCAAATATATGGTGAAAATACTTTTATTGTGAAATATTATCACAATTCGAAATAACTGTTTTCAAAGCTGAATGTTGATTTGGTGCTCAAGATTATTTTTATTTTTTTATGGAAACCATGATTTAAGATTGATAAAATGCATAGAATTCTCATGACATTTGGAGCTTGTAAGGAGGCAAATGAAATAAAAACAAACAAACAAAACGCACAGGGCAAAAAGTCCCCATAGCTGAAGAAACCTCAATAATAAAAAGTTCTCCGGTCTTTTTCACAGTTCCAGCAGACATCTGAGCATGCCCTGTTTTCCTGTTCAGTCGTGGACATCTTCACTCAGCTCAACCAAAGCTTTGAGATCATCAAGAAATTAGACTGTCCTGATCCTGCAGTGGTTGCCCAGTACAACCGACGATTTGCCAAGGTGAAGATCAACAGACCTAAACCATACTGTATACTACAGTACATTCAAAAGATGGCTCCAGAGAAGCTGGAAGAGAGATAAGAGACATAATAGATGGAAAATGGTGGCAAGAGAAATATAAGCTGCTGGCACACAGATAGTTTATCTTTAGATCATCACCATCTGTTTCATAGCCTGTGAGTCATATTTAACTTAGACGGTTGATGCAGAGACATCTTTGTCGAAGCCTACACAGGTTTTGTAGGAACTGAGATGCGTTAACATTTTATTCGATTTTAGTCTGTGACTTAATACTAAATGCAATTATCGGACATGTCTATAATCGTGGTGTATTCTGATATGATCTCTTTTATTCGGTAATCAGCAAATTTAGGTATATTTCAGGGAACAAAACAGCACTTAATGCATCTTCCCATGAAAATGAATTAGTTACCACAGCAAAGTCAATTCCAGAAAGTCTGTCGTTCCAGATTACCAGCTCAGTACAAGGTGTAGTTCATTTACTCTACATACCCTTTAGGCTTAATAGTGTTCTTTCTTTACCTTTTTCCGCCTTTCCAGACTATCACCAAAGTGCTCCTGCAGTATTGTGCTATTCTAGCCAAGAGTTTCTCCTCTTACTGCGAGAAAGAAAAGACGGTGTGTGTTTACAAACACTCAGACACTAAAGTTTTTGAATTTATGTTGTCTGCTATTGTACGGTAAGAATCCAAGTAGGTCTGAGTTGTCTCATTATCTGTCCTTGTGCTGTTCGCTCTTTCCTTCCTCTCCTGCAGCCCTGTGTGTTGATGAACAACGTTCAACAGATGCGTGTGTTGTTGGAGAAGATGTTTGAATCTATGGGGGCCAAACAGGTGAGTGAGGCTTGAAGTTATAACAGGTTTTTTTAAGGTCTTTTTTCGAAGATTTGCTACAGATCCAACACTATTACAAAAAAGTTTTGTGGTGGTACTATGGTAAATTGACATAACAGGGACGAAGCCACTTCAAATGTCCAGGTAACTATGGTTAACATGGTACTTTTTTGTATGTGCAACAAAAATGTGGTGCATTATAAGATTAAAAATTTAAAATCACCGTTTTCTGTTTTAATATATTTGTAAAATGTAATTTAGTCTCAAATAATTATTTCAAAGCTGATTTGTTCAGCAGCCTTTACTCTGTTAAAATTAAAATTAAACTAAAATGTTTGAATGGTGGAGGAACACAATATTGTAATGCATTACTTTTAAAAGTAACTTTCCCTAACACTAAAGGCAATGAGGTCTGTACACTCAACATTGCAGTACTGAGGAGTGTGTGAGGCCATGAATGCATATCCGTATGTGTGTGCGTGTTAGTGTGGGTGTTTTGCAAGATTTTGTGTAAATCAACGACACAAAGTCTTCTGCTCCTACCTTGCACCTTTTATTTCTCTTTTTGTTCTTTGTTTCACTATTACTCATCTTGTCCTTCATTTTTCATTACCAGTCGGATGAATCAGATGCTAAGGTGAGAAACAGGCTTATGTCTCACCTGATGTGCTTCTTTATGAAGATGTTTATAAAGCATATGAAACATTATAAATGGCTGTTCACACTGACAGAGACATGCAGTGACCGAGTGACCGGATGCAGTGCAGCAATTAACATACAATCACTGATCTATATATGATATGATATGATATATGTGTGTGTGTGTGTGTGTGTGTGTGTTTATAAAGTAAATTATATATGTATGTTCTATATTTTAGATCAGTGCCTACAATCTATGTCTGCTAGGACAGTACAGACAGAGAGAGAGAGAGAGAGAGAGAGAAACCAAAAATGCTCTAATTTGTCAAATCAGTTTAATGCATCCTTTCAGAATAAACTTCATTGGCCAAACAAAAATAAAATCTTGCTGAGCCCAAACTTTTAACAGTATTGTAATTGAAGCTGTATTTATTTGTTTTTTTTATTTAGTATCATTGTTTTAATTGTCACATTTACATTGTTTATTTTTTTTGTCTGACTATTCCATCAGTCTGGAAATTCAGATTCAGAAGGATCAGAAGTATGTTAAGAGATCGTAGCTGATGCTTTTTACACATGGACTAAAATCAAAAGCTCAGTGATAAAAAGTATAGTCATCTGTCTTGTTTTCATTTATGCATTTCATTCATGATGTCTTGTTTTTGTGAAATGTAAGTGAAGGTTGTACTTCACAAACCAAAGAAAATACAGGGTTTAATAATGGAGATGAGTAAATGATGACAATGTTTGTTTTTGGGTGAACTGTCTCTTTAAGACGAAAGTTGATTAGTAAAATCTGATGGAACAGATGGGTCTTTAGGGTGCAGTCACATTCTGTTATGCACATTAAGCCTAATTGACCTATTAATTGCGACCAGATAATTTAATGTAGCGCTAAAGCTTTAAAAAGAATCAAAAGCTTTCACTTCTACAGCTAGGATTTGTGCATTAATTGATTCCTGTATCCAACCAAGAGCAGTGAATCTGAATAAGTGCATGAGTGAGGAATGAACTATATGGGTTCTCTTTATTCATATAGTATATGTACTGAGTCTTAAATGCAAGTTAAAAGATAGTGATTAAATCCATACAAAAGCTATGTCTTTAATTGGAGGTGAAGGGAATACTCTGTGTGATGCGTCCTGTGGAGTTTGTGTTCTAGACTCCAGCTGTGATGTTAATGATTGCAGCTGGGTTAACATCAGCATCATTACCTAATGCAGGCTAATCAAAACACAGCGCTACGTACTAAGTGAACTGCAGTTACAGCATGAACTATCTGGAAAGTTCACTGAATAGAAATTACCTTTAAAATCATACTGTATTGGAGAATTCCTAAACAATTAATTCACTTTTGCACACTTGTTGTTGTTGTGCATTTATTGGAATAATTCACACCAAAATCAAAATTTGCTGAAAAATGATACCCCCTTAGGCCATCCAAGATGTTCATTAGTTTGTTTCTTATTAGAACAGATTTAGATTATTTTAGCATTATATCACTTGCTCACCAGTGGCTTCTCTTCAGTGAATGGGTGCCATCAGAATGAGAGTCCAAAAAGGTGATGAAAATATCGCAATAATAAACAAATAATCCACACATTAATTAATGGCATGTGAAGTGACAAGCTGCATGTTTGTGAGAAATACTTCCTTCATTAAGGCATTTTAACATTGACATTATCCATAATAACATTTCCTCCTGTTATCAAGAATCAGTTATCCTTTCTGCTGTTTGGAGACTCATTCTGACGGCACCCATTCACTGCAGAGGATCAATTAGTAAGCAAGTGATGTAATGCGATTTTTAAAAGATAGGTGTTTCAAATTGGTGTCACACCTTTTATTCCCATAATTTCCTGTCCTTCCTTCAGTATTGTATAATGTAATAATAACAATAAAGTGGTAAAATAATGATAGATAAATAAAGATTAGAATTGGGATGATGCTGTTACGTCTGCCAAAAGAACAGAAATAAAACCGCAGCAGTTTTAGGCTTAGCATACACTCTTCTGGTTCCTACAGTGTGAGTGCTTTGACATGTGTATTGTATTATTGTGTCCAGGCATTTTTAAAGCCAGTAATGTGCCAGACATTTTTCAATGATTTCTGCATGTTTAAGATAACTCTGTGTGAAGTGATGACAAATATTCTGCTGTCCTTGAGTTTGTGTGAGTCAGGTGTTGCTAGGTGTCGCTGTCAGTGTTCATGGTGATGCTATTTAGCTAGGAACTTTTGACTGGTATGTTCGGTGTGTGTGGAGAGAAAGAATGAAATGCATAGATTGTGGTAATTAGCATCACAATTAATACCCAGGGCAGTACTGTTCGGTAAAAAAAAAATCCTACAAACAACTAAAACTATAATGTTTATGTTATATGAACATACAGCAATAAACAGTTTGGAATCATTTTTTAGTTTTTAACTTTAAATTCACCAAAGAATATTTGGGGGAATTATCACTGTTTCCATAAATTATTAAGCCGCACAATTGTTTTCAAGATTTTTTGAAACTGACTGCTAAAAAATTCACCTTTGCGGGATTAAGTTACATTTTATAATACATTAAAATAGAAATGATAGTTAATATAGTTAATGGTTATTTTAAATTGTAATAATATTTCACAATCTTACTGCATTTATTTCTTTCTTTTTTTATCAAATAAATGCAGCATTGGCAAGCATAGGAAATATCTTTAAAATAATGTACATTCTTACGGACTCCAAACTTTTAAAAGGTAGTATTTAATACATCAGCATGTAAACATTGCACAGCAGTTTTTGCCTTCTGTTTGTCGTGGTTAGACAAATTTTTCAATCCACTCAGTCTAGCTGTTTTTAATGCACCCTTTGTGAATGGTCCCTTGAGTATTCGGCTGCTGCTGTTCATTTCAGCTTCTTTCTTTCACTCTCACCCCCTACCACTCATCCATCTGTTATTGACTCTTGTTTTTACATCTCTCCTTTCATCTGGATGTACAGTTTGACAGGCAGAAGGTGGGTTTGTGTGAGCTTTAGTTTGATGTATGACAGTCGTAGTGAAGTCAGTGTTGTCGTATCAGATGCTTTGAGCCGATGAATCAAATATTTAGTTTTGATTTAAACTTTTTCTGTGTTTGTTTGCATTCTTATTGTTTTTTTAGTTTTTAGTTGTTTTTTTCATCCTTTTTTCATTTCTGCCAGTACTCTACTTAAAGCTTGTATATATATATATATATATATATATATATATATATATATAATGCACCTAATGCCTGTAGTGGTCACAGCCCTGGGGATGAGTATGAAAACTCTGTAGTGACAGCAATAATCGATCAAAAGAAACTAGAAGGAGTGCAGCTAAAGGCATGAAATAGAACGGAAAGTCTTGAGATGACTTTTTAAAACTTGAACTAGTTCTAACCTGGCACACCATACTAAAAAGTTCAAGTTAGACCCCTGGAGTAAGATGCCCCTCACAGATTTGAGGCAGATGGTCCCCAGTGGCATGTTTTTGCTACAGTTTTATCGTTTCTTTTTATGTTTGTTACAGATTATTGAGATTTCGCTATTTGATAATTCCATGTATGAGATACATTGTAAACATAAACTTTATTTATCATAACCTGGAGGCAAGCTGGGTGGAATTATTAAAGCTAAATTCATGGTTTCTTTCAATTAAAATTATGGTACAGTATAATAGAGATGTAGCTCTTTGACGTCTTACATTTTCTTGCATTGTGACCTAAAATGTCAAAATGCATTATTATACACATAATACACTAACACATAAGTCTTGGGTCAGTAAGAAATTAATGCTTTTATTCACACTGATTCAATCAGTGTAGAGACAGTATAGACATTAAGAAGGTTACCTTTTTTTATATATATATATAATACATTTGACTAAAAATATTATTGTTACTACAAAATATTAAGCAGTACAACTGTTTCCATCATTGATAAGAATAAGAACTGAGTTCCATTCTTTGGTAAATAAGAATGATTTCTGAAGGATCACATGACATTGAAGACTGGAGTAATCATGCTGAAAATTCAGCTTTGTATTCACAGGAACAACTTAAATTTGAAATTAAATTAAAATAGAAAACAGTTATTTTAAATTGTAGTAATATTTCACAATATTACTGTTTTTATTTTATTTTTAATCAAATAAATGCAGCCTTGGTGATCATCCGAGATATATCTTTCAAAAACATTAAAAATTCTTACTGACCCCAAACATTTAAACATTAAAACATACAGTATTTGATTTATTATTTTTATATATGCACATATTATGTATATTTTTACATAGTCATTAAAAATTTAAACCTATTTAGCTTCCTGCTCCAGTTAAAGGATCATCTTTATTATGTTAATGTTATGCTATGACAACTAAAATAGCAAATGTTTGCATTTATTTCCCTTGATGTCTTTTGAATAATGCATCATTATTATGTGCTCAATTTTATTCAGCCTATTTAGTGCCCATAGTTTCTATATTGTGTGTTATTTGTGTATGTCTTTCTCTTTATTCATCTGCTATTTTACACGTTCTGGCATCAGGGAGAAAAGGAGGACAAAGAAATGTAGGTTCACATACACACGTGCGCGCACACACAAACGCATACTGTTTGTCCGTGGTAGTGTTTCCCCATAGTCGCTGGATCAACAGGACTCTGTGTGAATGTAATTTTGTTTCTCTGTCTCAAAGATGAGAACACGACCACAGAGGTGGGTGATAGAGCCGAGGTAATAAGCTGATGCACGTCTGTGTGTGTGTGTGTGTGTGTGTGGTACTTTCTGAAACATGATAGAACAAGGTCTCATTAGTGTGAGGAGCAAGCATGTGTATAGACTCTGCTGGGAAGGAGAGATGTGTGCTGTTTGGCTGGGATCCTGTCCCCAGGGGTCCAGTACCTCATTGTCAAAGGGTTGTTTTTAGGTTTAGCCCTGATGTGACACAAAAACAACTACCTATAATTGAAAGCTTAAATAATGATTTGCCTTTGGCAGATGGGATGATTTAGTTGTTGTCAGTAAATAAATGATAATTGTTTTGGTAAACACAGTAACAGATGCTTATTATTTTTTTTCTTCTATCTTGGAGTGTTTTTCTAGATCATAAGTCTAGTCTACCCATTCTTTTATGGATAGTTTAAGGTAGTCTTGTGTTGCCAGGCTTTTGACTGAAGTCTGGTCAACTTCGTTCGGATCATTTTAATGACTTGAATCTTTGAATCTTTTTCAGCAAAATAAACAAATCCGTATTCAAGTCATATTGCGTAGTTAATTTAAAATGTCAAATTTTCAATAGGCAAAATACACACACACCATGCACATATAAAATCTTTAATCATATTTTGAATTAGAAATCATTATAATGCAACCAAACAATCAATTCTTCAGCGTCTTATGGTCTGAGTCTTTGATAAATTATGTGACAGACACATAGACACTGTACTGGAGACAATAAGCATTCATTCACCAAACTACACTTTTGTATCACAGTCATATGTTAAAGACTGAAAAGACGAACATGCACAGTCACAACAAAATGAACAAATCATTCTTTATTTTAGAGTCATATAAAAATAATTCAAAATGAAAAAAATTATTGATGACTGACCCATAACTTACCAAACCAACCCACTTAATATAATTTACTGAAATCTTAGCTTTAACATCACAGGAATAAATTACTTTTTAAAATACATTCAAATAAAATATTTTACTTTTAAATTGTAAAAAATGTTCTCAATATTACTGTTTTACTGTATTTTTTATCAAATTAATGTATCCTTGGTGAGCATAAGAGACTTTCAAAAATCTTTTTAAATAATCTGACACCAAACCTTTGAACATGCTTTGTTTTCTGACGTGTTTCGCATTATTTTAGAACTGAACTGACACCTGCACTTTTGTGGACTTAAATCACAAACCAGCACTGTGTGAACATACTGTAATCACACTAACCAAGTTGTCCATCATTTAATACACATTACACAATATGATAGCCAGTAAGACTCACACATTTATTTTATTTTATTTCGCTTACTCTGAGAGATGGTGATATGAGCCGTGTAATCTGGAGCTATAAGATCCAGTCTCTATTGGATTTCAGTTTATTTAACTTTGTGTCCGCTGTGATGAGTAAATACAGTTGTCAATGCCAAACACTGATTGTGTGAATGTGACCTTGGACAGAGAGTAGATTAGACCTCACTACTGTCAGACTAAAATTGAGTTTGAATGTTTTCCCCATTTTATTTATACAAATATTTTTTCATTCTTCAGTCCAAAGTTGAAGGGAAAGAGGTTTGTGGTGTTTCTCTTGCAGTCTAAACCATGGGCGTAGGTTTGATCTCAGCTTTGGTGGGGACACCCCCATAACTGTATAATCTCAAAAATGGACTCTCAAAAAATACAAATCTGAAACCAAACGTTTTATTAAGATAAATTATTATGTACATTAGTATTTACACTAACAAAAAAAATCTGCCACAAGGAAACAAATCTAAATAAATAAATATAATAACCTTTTTCTATTATAAACACTATTTACTCTCCAGTACACACACGTTTATGTTGACTGCAAGATTCTAAGTTAAGGTAACTTACAGGCTAATTGACATTCAGTTACTTGCTAACGTAGCATTCTATCATCCTGGGTAACACATACTATCACCAGTTAATATTATTTTCCACAGAATATGCATTTGAAAGCCTGGTCAGTCACTACTGCAAGTTTATTTTTGTGACTAGCTAGTTATTTTGCCTACTTACACTCTGACTCTGCTTTATGAAAAAGCTTCTTATGTCCCCTTTCTTCTTCTTGGGTGGCATCTACAAAGTACAAAAAGGGGCTAACCCCCAAATTTTATATTGTTCTCTAATCTTGATCTGCAATATATTTGTTCACTTAAGCCTGTGCATGCATTTATTACGACCTTTATTTACGTTTTAAAGTTAAGTGCCCTCTAGCGGGCGTAAAAATAATGACAGTATCGCGCTGCATCTGTCATCATGAATTGACGTATAACGTCATTACCAATCAAAACGCACGTTTATTTAAATGCAATGTGTGGGTGTTTTACACCGATCTCACAGTATTTCCTACATACTTTACTACTGTAGGTGGCTTATTCATTCGAATGACCACACCTAACCCCACCCCTAAACCTAACCCTCACAGAAATCATGCTAAATTATTATTTATTGAGCATATACATTTTCGTGCACGTCTGTTCCCTGGGATCGAACCCATGATAGCATGATTACATATCAAGGTATAATGCAATAATCTACTAACTGAGCTACAAGAAACGCAAACCAGAGGGCAAATAAAAGAGTACAAAACATTAATATGAAAACGACCTTTTGCCGATAGGGGCGCAATTGAAGTATATACTCTGATGGGTCATATTTCAGGGATTTGGACAAACGACTTATACAAGCGTATTGGTTGGAGGACAGGTTGATTTTTTAAGTTTTATTGGGGGTTCTGTTCTTTGAATAGCAGTAGTTTTGAAAACCTACTTAAAAGTTTTCTCTGTTCTACCACTCTGGTTGTCAGAATCAAATCTACATCCCTTTCTGGTGATATTGTGTATTTTAATTGTCCTTCCTGAGCAGTATTAAATTGAATAAACAAATGTTACTATTGTTCATTGTGGGAATAAAAGTGTAACTCCTCCACTCTTTGTTTTAGTATTTTTTTTTTATTACACCTGCTTTAATTAAGCTGTTTGTTGGATCTGACAGATGTATTGCTGAAAACTTGTCGTGGAACTTACCGTGGAAAAACAGCTTTAATAGAGAATGTTTCCAATTAGTTTCACTTTCTTGATGCTGATGCACTTGCAGAACCATGACAGACATTGTGATTTTTTCCCCCTACATTCTCTCCGTACCTTTCCTTGCCTCTGCCTCTGCCTAGTTTAAGTCTGATATTTTCTATTAAACTAACACTTATTTCCGTGTGTGTGTGTGTGTGTGTGTGTGTGTGTGTGTTACTCTCAACAGCTTGACTCAGAGGCTGCAGATATCCTCAATGACCTGCAAGGGAAGCTTAATTCTGTTCTGGATAACCTGAGTGGCATGTTTGCCAAGAGGTAAACGTAATTTTCTGAGCCTGAATTTCATCTGAATATCATTATCGCAAAGTTTCTGCGAGTTCTGCTTATAAATGTCACCTTTGCCATAATATCTCTTTCAGAAATCACTATTCATTGTTTTTGTTGGTTTCATTTTTTTTATTAAATTTAAAAAAATCTTATTTTATTATTTACTTTATTTTGAAGCATTTTGAACGCATCTATAAATATATATACGTTTAAATGAATACAATACTAATCAAGTTTTTTTTTTTTTAAGTGCTACAGAAAAATATATTTTGGGAATAATGCCATTATCATTACCGTCTTGTTTGTCGGCCTAATTCTGAATCATTGCATTCCTCTCTCCCTCTCTCTATATGTATATGTTTATAGTTTCCAGGCCCGTATGAATGCATGTGTGTGTCAGATGGCGGAGATCCTGTATCAGATTAAAGGACCTCTGAATCAGAACAGTCGTAACACAGCGGAGGCTGATGCAGACAACGCACTGCGGCCGCTTATGGAGTTCCTCGACACAAAGTCAGTTCAGCTCAACTTCCTTTAGTTGCTTTTAGACCCGTTCAGATTCAGATCACTTGTCAATTTTTCCACACCAAGTGTCTCCACGTGTGCCTATTTCTGTTTCTTGGCACGCTTGGTATTCTATAAAAGAGCAGAAAAAAGTGAATTAATAGCCTGTCATCTGCTGATTGTACTGTATCTCACAAATTGCCCAGGGAAATTCTCCAGACTGCCACATGTAATATGTACATACACATAACCTGTTTACGATGTGTGTTGCAGCCTCAGCATCTTTGCAGACATATGTGACAAGACCGTGTTGAAGCGTGTGCTAAAGGATCTCTGGAGGAATGTTCTGATCTGCATGGAGAAAACGATTGTGTTACCTCAGAGCAGCGACAGTATAGTGAGTTATTTTACAGGAAACATACACATGATGGTCAATGTTAGACACCTAAAAACTAATTTCATGACACAAGCAGTACTATGATTCTCTGTCCCTGCTCTCAAACACCATTTGATTATCAGTGTTTTTATTATTATTTCAATTGTCAGTGTTAGTATATTATATAGGGAAATCAATGACTACAGTACTCAATCACTCAGAAGTGACGGCGATGATCAAATCATGAAAACACAATGATTGAATAGGTTTCTCAGTTTCCCGGCTTTTCCTTTTGTGTTATTTTTTGGTTTTCTTTTTTCAGTTTTTATTATAATGTAGTTTTATTGAAAGAGAAAAATTTTAAGAGAAAAATGTCTTGCACTAGAGTAGACAGCATGACTATAATGGCCATTCTGAAGTTAACACACTTTTGACATTTAGGCTTTTAATAATATAATGTTTTTCAGCTAATACTGGCAGGCAGAAGTTTGAAATATTGTGTTTCTTTATTTTTTTTCTTTAAGGGAGCTCAACTTCTTATTGCTGCTAAGGAACTGTCTAAACTAAAGGTGTCAACCATAGTTACCTGAAACATATAATCTCTAGCCTAATCCAGTGGGTGTGGCTAATGCATCTCTCATTATAGGGAGGGGTGGAGCCAAAAAGCTTGTCACCAAGGCAGTGTGTTATCGTGGAGGCAGCACTGGATTCAATCAAGGTGTGTTGGTGGATATGGCATGCCTGCTGAGTAACAACATGTTAAAGTAACTTTCACACATTGCACACTGAGTGTTTGGGTGCTTGGGATCGGTGCGTCATTAATATGTGTGGGAAGGAGAGAAAATTAGAAACAGTCTGAGAAAGCTTCTCACCATAAGCATGCCTTTTCACACATGAATTCTTTTCAGCACCTTTTACAGAAGGAAATTTATGCTCATTTTCTCTCTCTCTCTTTCACCTTCTACTGGGTAGCTCTTTTTCCATGCTGGTGGGAACGGTTTAAAAAAAGCATACCTGGAGAAGAGCCCTGAGCTGTCATCGCTGCGCTATGCTCTCTCACTATATACACAGACCACAGATGCTCTTATCAAGGCGTTTGTGACAACACAACATGCTCAGGGTGAGATACATACACTTGCACACATGTTCAAGTGCTGACTTTTATCAACCCTTGCACATGGCCACACAGTCTGTAAAAATTATTTGACATTTGCAAGACTCCTATATTTTTAAAATGAAATTTCTTCTTGCAGTTCAAAATGGTATGGGCATCAGGTTCACCCCCAAGGAGAACGTTCGACCTGACAGAGGTGGGCTGAAGACTCGTTTATCCTTGACTCTTTGAAGGGCTAGGAACAGTCTCTCTCTTTTTCTCTCTCTCTCTCAATCTCTCTCTCTGTCTAGAGAATTAAATGCAGAAATTAGGAAATTAAAGGGAAAACAGAATTAATAAAATAATAATAAATAATAAATTGAATAAAAGTGTTTGTGTGTATGTGTGTGTGTGTGTGTATATATATGCACACTGCATATGTAAACATAGGTAAGATTTAGTGTTTTTGTGAGCATAGTGCCTTATGCTATAAATGCTGCATTTATTTAATACAAAAATACAGTAAAAGCATATTGTAATATTGTAATATTTTAAAATATTTTCAACTGTAATTTATTCCTGCGATAGCAAAGCTGAATTTTCAGCAGCCATTACTTCAGTCTTTAGTGTCACATTTGTGGCTCAATAAACATTTCTTCTTATTATAAGTTTTGAATGCAGTTGTGTCTTATTATTATAAATGCTTTTTTTGTGTGTGTGATATATATACAGTATATGTGCGTGTGTGTGTGTAACACCTAAGCTACCACTGGCACGTTTTAGAAACTTCTATTAAAATCCAGTCAATAGAATTCCAAATTTTTAACCACAATCAAAGTATAAAGTGTTAAAAAAAAAGCATAAGTTTGACTGCAGTGTGTTGAAAATACAGTATTTGTAAAATGAAGTGGTTTGACAGGCTCTGGGGTTGAGCGGCTGATTGGGGAGGCAGTGATTCAGCTGGATTTGTCACCCCCTGCTGGGAACACTGAGCAGAAACTCTGTGTCAGAGGTGAGACTACAGCAAAGAGGAGCTAAATTTAGGACTTTTATCTTTGCATTTAAGTGTCTGGTGAGATTATGATGATTTAATCAAGTCTTGAAAAAATCCTTTTAATGAACTCATTATCTCTTTTTCTTCCAGTTATTGCGGTAAATGACATGACATGGCAGACCTCAGGGATGTTTCGTCCATTTGTGGAAGTTAACCTGGTCGGCCCACAGCTCACAGAGAAGAAACGAAAATTCACAACCAAATCGAAAAACAACAGCTGGAATGCAAAGTACAACGAGGCCTTTCAATTGTGAGTAAAAACGCTCTCATATATTACTTAGTTTGAAACACTGCCATTTTCTATGAGATAAATAGTAGTACTCACTGGCAGTTAAACTTGTATTTAAAGATTACAACAACAGAAACATATTACTGACAATGGTCCCCTCCTTTATTTTAATCTCAGTGTGTTGGGTAAAGGCGTGAGTCTGGACTGCTATGAGATTCAAATAACGGTAAAGGATTATTGTTTCGGTCGTGCGGACCGGGTGGTCGGGATCGCAGTACTGCAGCTACGTGACATAGCAGACCGGAAAAGCTGCGTGTGCTGGTGCCCCTTGGGCCCGCGTATCAACATCAACGAAACCGGGACCACCGCACTACGAATCCTCTCTCAGCGCTCAACTGATGAGGTTGCCAAAGAGTTCGTCAAACTCAAATCTGAGACCAGGCCTGCTGAAGAAGGGAGGTGAAGATCAAACTCAAGGTCGACATCTTCAATATATTATTAGGATTAAGAAGAAACTGATACTACGAGACAAATGAAAAGACTGACAGAGAGACAAGCATTCACAAACCAAGGACCTATACTGTTTATAAAATTGTGTATGTTTATTCAAAGCCTTAAGAGTCACTTCACTGTTTGACTGGCTTCGCATTACTCTTCATGATGGGCAACTGCTCACTAAATGAGTGCTAGCATAGTGTTCCCACGGTCGTGAAAAATCTGGAAATGTCAAGGAAAAGTTAAGGAAATTAATATAATCTTCAAAAGTCATTATTAAAATATTGAATTGGCAAGTAATCTCTGCATTTGTGTTTTACAAAAATGATCTAGGTAACCAAACAACTTGAAAATTCATTGTAATTAAAAAAAAAAAAATCTTATGTCAGTACTAAAATATTTTGTTGGCTAGAAATTGGTATTTATGAAGATGTTTTGAAGATTTACATATAATATCTAGTAAACAAATGACTGGAAAAGTTATGCAAATTAAACCTTAAATTAGCACTAAAATATTTGGTTGGCTAGAAATGTAAATATTTGGTGTTTTTTTTTTTTTTTTTTTTTTTACAAAAAATTATGTAGGCATTTAAATGTTAAAAAGTCAGCATTAAAATAATTTGTTGGTTAGAAATTGGTCAAATTGTTTATCAAACATCTGGAAGTCACAGCAATGTATTGATAAAAAGGTGTGGGAGCCCTGTGAGAATAGAAAAGCAGAACTATCACTTCACAGTTATTCAAAGCACATTGTAATGAAAGGTATCAGTAACATCGTGAGAACAAAAAATGGGAGAAGATGTGAGAGTTTTGCCTAACCATGAGTCTATGGGCTCATTCCACATGTTCTCTGTGGCCTTGTGAATGGGAGTGGTCTATTCTACCTGTTCTTTGATTGACAGGCACAGATATGCACATTTAGACATACACTTTTCTCTATTAGTATTGATCACTGATGTGTTCCAGAAATCTTATCTGTGGTCCCTTCAATGCATTTATCATTGTCGAATTGAAAGGCATTTCTTGTAGTCATAGCTTGTTTATGGGTGTCTCAAAACGGATAAATACGGAAGTAAAAAAAAGACAAATATACACCAACCAGTAGTGCCAGCCATTGAGAAGAGAGGTCCTGTATGAAACATTGTTTACTTTGTGCCAAGTAGTTTGTATGCTCTCTCTTCTGAGGTGTTTTGTTTGTGATATATGCACAAACAAACAGTCTGTAAAGTAGACTACCACATGTGCATGCATTTCTTGTAAATTCCAGCTTTTGGTCATATGTTTTGTTTATGTTTTGTCAATATGTGGAAAGCTGTTTATGTGTTTTAAACTGTGGAAGGAGTTCACAGGTTGTATCCTTATTCTGAATTTATTTATAAATGATTTATGAATTAATGTGTGATTCTGATCTCTCTTTTGGAATCCGTTATTGTGACGCTGGTGTGTGTGTTTGGATGCATTGATCTGTGATTGTAAAACCTACTCTCGCTATTTTAAACTTTCTATATGACTGTCGTTCTTCCTCTTTAATCATTTCCTCTCTTCTTTTGTCTACAGTATTTAACAGCAGAAGCATGTCATTTTTTTAGTGTTCCTTCTCTCTTTAGAAGTGCCTCTAGAAGAGTCTGATCCAGATACGTCCTTGCCCTGGTTGTTGTTTAAAACCACCAGGCCGTTCCACTCCCTTGACCTCTGCCTTTAATGAGGTGACATGTTTTAAAAATCAATGAAACCCAGGTAAGACTAAATTCTGTAGAATGCAGATCACTTATTTGTTTTATTGCTGGTGCATTTTGATGTGGAATATGTATATTTAAAAGGTAGGGAATGGCAATGATTTTGTGGCAAATACATTTTCACCTCTACATTAAAGTTATTTTGGTGGTGGCACATTCAGATTCTCTCACTTCTGCGTTTTGGGGCAGTTTAGGGTCATCGGTTCGTTACATTTGTTTTATTGCAAGTATGGATAAACATTGGTAGTTTTATAAATGTTTACTGTAAATATGCTGAGAATCAGATACATGGAAAAGTGTGTAATGACAGTTAATGCGCTCATGAGTGTTTAATAGTTTGTATTAGTTTGAGTAACCTGATTTCTTGGATTTTTTTCTTCTTTTTTTTATGGGTTCATAATAAGGTTATCTATAATCATTTCCACTTATAAAATACATGCATTCTTGTTACCTGACAAGTGTGTTATGGACTATTTAACTGATGATTTACTAACAGGATGACAACAAGTCATAGGCCTGTGATAGCTTTCTCTCTAAATCGATGCTTGGATTCTTAGTTATAGTTTGGGGATATATTTATATATATTATATAGACTGATTATAATTAGCTTTATATAAACATGAAAGTACGTGTTTAGATGTATATTGCGTGTATGTAGTCTGTGTGTGGCCTTGTAGTGGTGATGGTGAATATGCTTAGTACTGCTATACTTTGTCAGTGGTTAGAGGAATGGGGGGGGGGGGAAGGGTTGCTTCCTTTTTTGGTGTGCAGGAAATCGAGTGAGTGAGAGAGAGACTGAGAAATGTATAGAGATCTTAACAAAAGTTTGACCATCAGAGTTTGTAACAGGACGACATGTGAGAGTAAAAGAGAGTAAATGTTGCCTCAGACAAATTGTCACAAGAGTGGAACAAGAAAGAGCAACACGAGAGCATTGCAAGTTGCTGCCCCTCTTCCTTGTTTGTCTTGAGTGTGTGGTGGGGTGGGTGTGCATGTGTGCGCGTGTGTGAATGAGTCTAGGCTGGATGCCTGCTCTCCCTGTTTCCCATCAACATAAAGTGAGAGCAGATGGAAGACTGAGAAGCGAGAGAAAGGAGGAGGAGAAAGAGAAAATAAGAGGGCGAGACAAAGAGGAGACTCTTTAGCTGACTTTTTGATGATCGCTGGCTGGAGAAATAAGTCCCACACTAGACCTACACACACTACGATGTCACCGTAGGACACTTACGGTAAGAGCACTGTAAAGTTTAGGGATGCAGCGGGAGGTCAAGGTCAGTTGAGGGGAATTCAGCAGACAGTCCTAGAAAACACAGGAAGTAAAACAATGTGCGTGAGTACGAGTGTGAAAGAGTTGTTCGTTTTTGGGGGTTTTTCATCTGTCAGCAGTCTTACAAGAGGGTGGGTAGAGTGAGAGGTTCACACAGCCTGAGGGTGAGTTTTGGTAATCGTTGCCTTCTGTACAAGTATATAAGACGTCAAAAATAGACTGAGAAAATTTAGGCGTTTTGAAATTAGCTTTCTTTTGGACTATACAACTTTCAAACCAGTCAGCTGTCAGATAAATATATGGCACACCGGGTTTAGCTCTCGTGAAGATATGTTAACATCAGGTGAAAACTGATTTTCACTGCAGTTTTTGTTTTTTTCTGTGACCAATTTTTTTTTTTTTTTTTATATCTCATTTGAAAAAATCTTACCAACCCCAAAGTTTTGAATGGTCGTGTATAATACTTTTCTTCAGGTCCAGGAGTTTGTCATGGGCTGTGTAATGTGTATGATGGCTTCGTGTATATCTGTGACTGTAGCATGACCCTGAGCTCCTCCGGTGGCCCAAATACCTCATTGTCAAATAATGCAGTGACAACACACAGCAGTCTCTATCTGATCAGATTATATCTCTGACAGGCTGTTACTGTTAATGGGTAAATAATTAAAAGGTCATTAGAAATGACATGCTTTTATCTGGTAAAAAGAGAGTCATCTCCTCGTTCTGCTATACCTGAGTGCTGTTGTAAGGATTGGCTAAATTTTTCATCAGCTCTTGTCTTATAGGTTGTCTATTTAGTTGTGATTTATCACTTAAATGCATTTACAAGACATTTTTTATTCTTTACTATTATTATTATTAACTTGCATTTACTTTATATTATTATTATTATTTTTTTTTTATTAAAATATGTGTATTGGTTTGGTGTTCAAACACAAGCAAGTTCAATTGTGGCTAGTTGAAATATATAAAAACACACACAGACACAAACTATGTATCAGTATGAAAAAGCTTAACACGAGTAGAAAAGGAAGTTTAGTTTAGTTGTTCAATGTTTTAATCCCGTGAGGGGATTTCAGTAAAAACGGATAAAACAGAAGTAGCTGAGTTCCTCAAATTCTGGTCTATTGTAATAACTGAAGCTGCTAGAAAGGATAACAAAAAGTGAAGAATAAACTAATGTTAAAAATAACACTAACAATAGAAGAAGTGCAGCAGCATGTCACAACCAGTATGACATCATATTATTGGTTATATTTGGTTAAGGAAGCATCACTAATACTGTTTCTCATAGGTTGGGTTAGAGGTTTTGACTGACAGCTCTAAACATTACATTTGCATTGTAAATCGTCTCGCACCATTTGAGGTGACTCAACCCATGCAGCCATGTAAAGAATTGCTAGACATCTGCGGTGATAAAAGTATGGCGGATGGAAGGGGACAAAAAAAGAACCCATAGACCTGCATTGAAGGAAGGACCTGAACTGTACAGTACATCGATACCAGCATAAACCGCATAGACTTATCTTAAACAAGTTTAATTTAGTTTATCTATTTTGTTTCTTTAAGAATGGTCATAATGTAGATTGTCCTAATTTGAATCCATGAAGTAAAACCATTTACACATTGGCTGACTGCTAGTTCTTAAGACACATAGTGGCTGTTTATGCTGACTTCAGAATGTCATGGAGATTGCAGATGGGTTACTTTGACCTGAGCCAGTAAGCAGCCACATAAAATGCTAGAAAAAGTACTTGAAACAGCTGCCATCATTAGTCAGATCTCCATCATAGGGCCATAAATGCCAAGCATCTCACACTGGGATGTTTACAAATTCAATTCACACCAAGTTGATGTGACATCTTTAGCCCAAGTTGTATATCTCCAGTGAGATTTTTAACCTTGAACATTGCTCTTTAGCTTCAGCTGCCCATTCCCATGATGCTCTCCTCTGCATGTTTCCTGCGCCCTCTGAGTGAAGCTGAGGAAATGATGAAATCCCACTGCAACAGTGGCACACTTTTTTGCCCGTTACTGGCTACACAGACATTTAGTAAAGGGTCTGCTTCAGGACTGGTTTGGTAGAGATGATGCTGTTGGCCTATAATGTATTACTAGATGTCCTTAAGTGTTTCCTGTACTTTCCCAGTGGAATAGTGCTGGATGAGCACTATCTGAACAACATCCCTTCAGTAGCCATTAATATGTAAACTCCCGGGAAAGTTGTCTCTCTTAGTCTTAGCCACCTTTGGCTCTGTTGACCTGATTCAGAGCGATCTTTCAGACTTCCTGAAACTCTGTGGAGGAGTTTTGCATGGTTTACATGTCTGAGGGACACTTTTATAAACGCAGATTAAATTTAAAGCTTAACTCAAAGAAAGCTAATGTTCCAGACCCGTTTCAGTCTTGTGTGTGAGGTGATGTTTACATAACTAAAAGAAAAACATTTTCAAGGAAACATTTTGTTAGCCAATTTTGGAAAAAAACATCTGGTAAACCCAAATATTTGGATAGAGGTTACTTTTTTTGTTAGATTAAACATTAAGCAGACATCCATCAGCAGTGGTGCTGGGAAGTAACCAACTAGCAATGTGGTTTAGCTTTTTCCCCAGAAACAAGGTACATTATTCATATAAAAAGCTGTTGAAACATTGATTTAAAGTGTCAGTTTTTTTCATTATTTTAGTCAAACCTATAAAACACTTTGTAAAAGTAATCAAAATCCAGCTATTTATTCCTTTGTTACTCACTGACATGTAAACTAAAAGTGAATGAATAAATGTAGCATCTTTTATTATACCAGTATTTTTAAACTTTTAGTACTCTTAAAGTTTTATGTGAGAATATTACACTACACACTGATCCTTTAACAAAGCATTGGTGCAAAAACACACACCTTGTGGACTATTTTCACAGCATTTCTCCACTGCCACAAATACTAGCTTAACAAATACTCATTTTGTGCACTCTTTACAGTACCGATATTTAAAAATGTCCTTTGAATTTAGCTTTATTGCATGGCAAAAGAAAAAAAAGCATTACTGTGCCAAAGCACTGACAGAACCCACTGACCTAATGATGTTGTTGAGCACTCCAATTGCAAAAAATATGCATGCAACAATGAGGCAGCAATGACAGTGCTCTGATCCAGTGGCATACAGATGTTGGGGGATCCAGTGGGGGTGGCAATCATATTTCAGGGTGACTGTGCCACTCTTTATAACAACCCTGCTAAAATGTAGTGCCAGTATCTTCGCTCATTGGTGCCCCTTCTGCTGGTGGCAACCACCTAGCTTTCCTGTGCCTAGAAACAAGCCTGATCACTATTTTTGTAACACTGCATTGTGCACCGAACTTTATAGCTGAATAAACGAAAGCATATACTCTCCTAGAATGCTCTTCTCTCTTTTTATGTGTAGAATTAGAGTGCTTGTTTAATCAGGGGAATCAGTTCATTTGGGTGGTTCATGTAAATATTTGAATGCAATATATTGCATTGTTAATTATTTTAAATATAAAATAATAAAATATTATGATGTTATGATATTAATAAATATAATAAAGTATATAAACAATTATATGATCATATTATTAATAAACATTCTTAATATATATTGTAATGTGTGATTAAAAGCTGTGATTCAATTTTGAAAAGATATTGCCTATTAAACAGCTGTGTTGTTGTAGGCTTAGGCTACCTTTTGTCAGCAGCTTGTAGTTTAATTAACTATTAAAATGTAGCTGTAGCTGAACTGTTCGGTGATTAATTTGAATCATCAATGCTTTAATGGATGGTAATGTATTCACTGTTTTTGTTGTTACAGTGTTGTGCCACACTTGCTGTTGCTAGTCTTTTAGCTTTCCCACAGTCTGTGCACAATACATTGTACAACTATGCGCTTGTTTGTCATTAGCACTTCCCTTTATTGTATGATCTTTCAGCGGTTAGTCAAAGTGTTGCGTTTCACAATGTTTTCCCCCCATTCCCTCACCATTTACCATCTGAGTTTGAGTTGCAATGTTTGTGTTGGTGCATTCAGGATTTATACTGTTAAGCTGCATTGATGATATGATATATGATATGATACTTTGCACACACAGTGGCATTTCCTTTTGTCTTCGGTGGGATTCTAAAGAACCCCTTGTGCAATACACTGCCCTACTTTCAAAACCACTTAATTGTCTTGATTTTCACATTTATTTCCATTCTTTATTTATTTATAAAAAAAATTGTTATTAAAACCAACATTTATTAAACTTAATAGCATGTGACACGACAACTTTTATTTATTTATTTATTTATTTATTTGCTTGATCGTTTTATTCTGTTATGATGTCTATTTCTATGGCCCAGATTACAGTCATAGGTTTTGAAAAATACCCCTCAGGGCACCGGAGATTATCTGAAGTGTTGTGGAACAATAGTGACCAGAACATGCCAGCACACACACAGGCATGTGGGGTATTCTGAGACACACAAAGCTGATCAGGAGACAGGATATTACTCCTTTTGTTTGCATATTTAACTTGAATTCACTCAGATATAACCTAAATACACAAATATACACGTGCATGCACTCCTTTACCTTGTTTTTGTTTTGTTTAGTTTTCACATTTCACAATAACTGACACATATGTCTGTCACCAATCACCAGTCATTGTTTTCTCTCCAAAGAGTTCAGTGTATTGAGTGAGGATTTTCTAGGTGCTGCCTTAAATTCTTTATGGGGCAGATGATGTACTGTATGACACTAACTAACTAGCTAACTATTCATTCATTCAAGATTACGGTTTTAGCTTTGAATTTATATGTAAATTATCACTTTAACTTTCTTTGAATTACAGTTCATTTCTCTTTTAAATTCAAATTCAATTTGCAATTCTGCAACCTCAATTTAAATTTCTCATAAAATGAAATTGGAATTTACAACGCAAGTGTGTGTTTGGAAGGGAGAGTGTGAGTGAATGATTTATGGTATGTGATTAGTAAAATTGAAAGTTTTGCCTCTTTCTTTGTAATTTTTTTTATACCCCCCCCCCCCCTTTTTCTCTGCCTACTTTTTGCTCTCTACATCTTTATTCATTAAGCAGGTCCTGCATAACATAAAGTTTGTGTAATATAATTTTATTTATTAAAAAAGTAGTATCAATATATTTGATATTTTATTCTCTCAGTGACTACTTTCTTGTCACTGTACATTGAGGGTACAGCCTGACCCTACTGTGGTGGAAGTGAGACAGGTGTTCCTGCAGCATGCGCGTTTGCAAACATACATTTGCATATGTGGTTTTAATGTGTGCATATTGTGGTCGGGGCCTTCTCATTTTGCACCTCCTCTCAGAACCCCTTGTATTTGTTTCTGTGGTTTAATTGGACTCATGTCTGTTTTTCTCTGTAACCCGTTTATTTCTGTCTTATTCTGTCACTATTCCTGTAAATCACTCCCTGCATCTTGTACTGCCATGATGAATTAATATCAGAAAGTTTGCACATTTGGCTTGGGTGTTGTCTCGGTCTCAGTACATTCTGTAATTTATAAATTTTTTGGGTTCAGTCATTACTAACACTTAGAAAGGTCTTATGCATTCCATTGCAAATTAGATTTGCAGTGTAAAGACCGTGTATGTTGATTACACAGATTGCAATGAACTGTAATTTCGAAATTATATAGACTTGTAACCCAAAGTTTTGAGTCTTGGTACCAGCAGGTCAGTGGGGGGAGTGAACAACCAGTGCTCTCTTGCCCTCTCAATACCACGACTGAGGCGAGAACCTTGAGCAAGGCACAGAACCCCCAACTGCTCCCTGGGTGCCGCAGCAATATGGCTGCCCACTGCTCCAGGTGTGTGTGTTCTCTACTGTGTGCGTGCACTTGGATGGGTTAAATGCAGAGCACAAATACCGAGTATGTGTCACCATATTTGGCCACATGTCACTTCACTTAACTTCACATTTACTGTGCTTTTCTGGTCCATTTGCTCACTGTATTTTATTATTGAATGAAAGAGCAGCTTGAACATTCAGTTAAATGTCTCCTTTTATGCTCTATGAATAAAGTCATCCCAGTTTCAAACTACATTAATTTAAGTAAATGATGACAGAATTTAGACTTTTAGGAAAATATCCCTTTAAGACTTCCAATTAAACTTGAGTAGGACGTGTACCGATTTGTAAGCCCTTAAATATTTATTTCTGGTCTTCATAATGACAATTTTTTTTCCAGTGATTTTTTTTTATCAAGCTGTGACCACAGTGAAAAACGGCTCTTCCAGAGGTGCATTAAATGCACATACATGTGGTTTCTGTAATTAATTCTTGTGCTGAGGTCACTCTGGAAATCTCTTTATTGGATGGGTTTCATAAATGCTGTTTCCTCTATATGGAATTGTGTGTGAGTGTGGATATTTGTTACCTTTCATAGGTTTGGGATCAGATTTTTAAAATGTTTTTCAAAGAAGACATTTACATTCAGCATAGCTCAATTTATATTTGATAAAGTATAACAGTAATATTGAGAATATGTATTCAGCCTTTACGCCAGTCTTCAGACTTGTAACCCAAATGTTTGCATCCTTGCTTGATAAAAAATAATTAATTTCTCCTGAAAAAAATCTTACTGACCTTAAACTTTATGCAGTAATGTTTTAGTGTGTTCAGGTATGTTTGTTTGTATAAACGATGTTCTACAATTGTGTCTATCCATTAAAATCTCAAAATCAGGATGTACTGGTGCTTTTGTACAAACAAATGATGCTTAAAAATCATTTTGAATCACCATCATCATTAAGCAGTTCACATGTTCTTTCTGGAAGGAAACAAGTTCTCAGACAAGTGTTTTGTTCTCTTTTCAGAGAAATCATGATTAATCCTTGAAAAGGAAAAGGGACGGAGAGGGAAGACATGTCATTCTTTGGCTTAGACTGCACACGGAAGAAAGAAAGAGGTACACGCACAGATCTGACATCAGAACTAGAAAACTAAAGTCTTTCATCACTCATTTTTGTGAGGTTAAAATTGTGGTTGATTTCCCTAAAAGGTTATTGAAAGTTTGTTGTTGTTGTTGTTTTTGTTGTTTTTTTGAGCATCCTAACAAAAACATTCAGCAAATTATACACATAAAAACTTTCCAAAGTCTAAACATTTAAAAAGAGTTTTCCTATCTTATGCAATAGTTGTTTCACATCAGAAAGTGCAATTTCTCTATTTATTTTCTTCTAGAGGAGGAGAGGAAAATCAGAGCAAATGACAGAGAATATAACTTATCCTTCAAATATGCTGTGAGTATAGAATCAGAAAACTTAAACAAAATTATTATTTCAAACCTGCATAAATGAACATTTATGTTATGTCTGGTGATATAGTTGACAGAATGTCATCATGACCAGTTATTTATGATTCCAACAACACCAACACTTTTTATTTGTCATTGTGTTTCATCACTTATTACTTACATTTGGAAATTTCCACGTGTACAGTAACATGATATCAGGACATTACTGAACCATCTTTCTTCTCTATCCTTTCTTCCTGAAGACCAATTCCATCAAGACCTCCAAATACAATCCCTTCACATTTCTGCCTCTCAACTTGTTTGAGCAGTTCCAGAGGATCGCTAATGCCTACTTCCTCTTCCTGCTCATCTTACAGGTGTGTAAAATCCAAGTTAACTGGGTGAAGCATTGGAAAAATGTGTTTGTCAGTCTAAAAATTAAGTAAATCTTAATGAATGAATTAATGAATCTGGATTTGGAAACAAAGTCTGTTCGATTCAAAAGAAGTGACATTCTTTAAAGATGTTGCCTCAGATGCATACAGTATATTTTAGTTTAGTCATGCATATTTCAAAGAATGTGACCATAACATGACCCTAACTTCCCATATTAAGCAATATTAAACACATTCAAAATAGCTAAATACTGTACTTGCACAATAATGACGTTTCATGACCCCATGACTTTATTAGTATCACTCTTTACTAGCGTTGACTTTGAGGGAAAGCAGTTGATGGCAGCTATTTTGCATTCATGCAAGTACAGATACCATATACAGTGATAAATGACTGGGGGAGACAATAATCATATCAATAACAGACAATAATCATATTATCATGAATTGTATTTTTAAGCTCATATCACACAGTCATATTAAGTAATATTAAGACTTCTCCCATTCATACTGTATATGTACAAGCCTAACCTCTCTGGCTCACGGTGTATAGTAACTGTAAATCAGTATATTGCTGGCATTACTCGAATATCATGTTTCCACATTCAAAGCACATAAAAATTTGTTTGTGTTTTGTAGGTTATTCCTGCTATTTCTTCTCTGTCCTGGTTTACCACGGTTGTCCCTCTAGTCTTAGTATTATCAGTGACTGCAGCCAAAGACGCCATCGATGATATTGTGAGTACACACATGTTACAGTATACAGCAAACGAAAGACCTATTTTTTTCCTTTTTTCCTGAGAGGAAACAACAAGACTGTTTTTGCCAAATTATTCTGAAAAGTCTTTAAAAGGATAGTCCACCCGGAAAAGAAAATTCAGTTATCATTTCCTCACCCTCAAGTCGATCCAAATCTGTATGACTTTCTTGCCTCTGCTCAACACAAAAGAAGATTTGTTGATAACCGAAATGTTTTTCCAATTGACTTTCATTGTGTTGTTTGTCTATACTATGGAATTCAAGGCAACAGAAACTGTTCAGCTTTCGCCATTCTTCAAAATTTCTTCTTGTCTTTCACAGAAGACATGAGGGTGAGGATATGATGACAGAAATCACATTTTTGGGGGGACTATACCTTACATTTTTTGGTTTACTCCACTGTGTTTAAAAACATCTAAGACAATATTATAAATAGATAATGTCTTCCATCTAAACAATTTTTTTGTCCTAGCCTGCCACAATTGCAACATTTTGTTGATTGTTATGTGCCATGTAGTACTGGATTGTTATGTGCCATGTAGCCCTTAGTCCAAAATCTTCACATCTTCATATCTATTGGATTGTAACTGGTAAGGAGTATGAATCAATTGAAGTATTCTTGAAATCAGGTGACAATGTGGTTCACCCATTAAGTTCTGCTCTCCCCATGTGATCCAGAGGAACTCCAGTCTTTCTGCCAGACCCCAAATTGAGCTAACTTTGGTTTTCCCGTGCTCTGGTTGTGAGTCTAATGGAAATAAACAACATTTTAGTGAGGCTGGCGGCTTTTACTGTAATACTCAGTACATGTCTAATTTTAATACCCTTTACTTTGACACACAGGCGTCATTTAATAAGTCAAGCAAACTTTCCTCTGAGTAGCAGAGACTCGCAAAGCAAAAGTTTACAGATCTAAAATTTGTCAGCGGTGGACTGGAAAGTTTGATACAATAGTCCTTATGTTCCTGCTAAGGGGAGTGGAGGGGAATTAGGGAATCACACTCCTCGCCCCTCCTCTCCTCTTTTTCTCCCTTCTAAAAACTGGGATGAGCTGGTTTCTGGATGCAGAAGGTCTTGGCGTTTGACCATTCAGCCCATGAGGGTTTCTGTTATCTTTTTCTTTTTGCTTTCATTTGGCTTCTTAATGATTTTTCTTCAGGTTTTTCTTTTTTCTTCTTTTCTGACAGAATCGCCACAGAAGTGACAGAAAGGTGAATAACCGTAAAGTGAATGTGCTCATCAGTGGAAAGTGAGTGGCTGTCAAATATTGTTTGTCACCCTCTCTCAGTCTTGTTACCTATACACCTTTTTTCATACAAGGATTTCACATAACACCAATGCATGCATTGCACCAACATGCAATCAGAGCTGTTGTAGATTTGATAGTTTACCAACAAGTAGTTTTATATTTCCTATATTCTTTACACAACTTTGAATGTATCTTTCATTTTGGTACATGATAATGACTCAAGAGTGTTTCAGTAAAATGTATCACCAATACTATTAATAGTTTCAGAAATTCTTCCTTTTTAGCTCAGATCTAGTGCATAAAAAGGAAAATCATGGGAAATTGTATTTATAGAGCACGAGTTTAACACAATCACAGCTGATCCAAAGTGCTTTACAATAATAATAAATAAATAAATGTAAAAAGCTTTTTCCATTTTCTTCAGCAATTATATGTGAGCTTTTTAGAGCAAAAAAGGTGGGATTTAATTAGTTATTCCCCTTATTTGTCTCTGGAATGATTTGAATTTTCAAATTACTACAAAACAAACACATCAATCACAACAGGACACAGCTGTAGACACACAGAGAGGTTCTTCCTGTTGTTGTGACCTGTTCTCATGTTTTTACATCACACACACACACACACACACCCACTAGCTGCTAGAATGATGCCTCAGAGTTCTATTTTTCTATTTTTGAAATAATTTCCAGGTGGTCCCTCATCATATTTAAAGTGTGTCAGTATCAAGCTCATCAAGAATGTGCATTCATAATTTATGTTGAGTTTAATAGAAACATATAACCCACACAACCTAAGTGTTGAAAATATTGTGTTGTAATCATAATTATGTGGTTTATGTGGTAGACATAAATTTTTCTCTCTTTTTCACAATAGACTGATAAGCGAGAAATGGATGAATGTGCAAGTGGGAGACATCATAAAGCTGGAGAATAACCAGTTTGTCACAGTAATACATTTTACAGATTTAGATCTATATTAAATTTACCTGCAACATTTAACTTTATATCTTTACTTAAAGATTTAGGAGCAGATGCATATGAATGAATGAACATCACTTTGTCTCTCTGTATCCTCCTCACAGGCAGATTTGCTCCTGTTGTCCAGCAGCGAACCTCTCAACTTAATCTACATTGAGACTGCGGAGCTGGACGGGTGAGTACAAGAAGCACAGTAGAAGCATTGTTGTTTTTATGTTCGTGCAGCTATATTAAATACATTTGTGTTGTTTTAAAATACTTTTTAAAATACTGTTTTAAAATTGTGTTTTTGTACAGTTATGTGTTTCTTTTTTTTTTCCTTTTTCACACAGAGAAACCAACCTGAAGGTTAAACAGGCTCTGACTGTAACAGGAGACATGGGGGACAATTTAGAGGCTTTGGCTGCATTCAATGGTGAGGAAAAATAGAGAGCGAGAGAGAGAGAGAGAATACCTTGCTATAGTTAAAAGTATAGTTCACCAAAAAAAGAAAATTCTCTCACTGACCCTCAAGTTATTCCAGGTTTGAAAACATGATGCGAAAGTTTAGAAAAGGGCAGTGCATTGCTAGTCAACCACCGAATCAGCTTGTCCTGTCAGTCTAATCTAAGATTGTAGCATTTAGCTCTCTCTTAAATCATTGGTTTGCTGTTAAGTAAACTGTCATATTAGCAGAAACTTAAAAAAATACAGTTTCTCCTCCATCATTGCAGTCTATGGATGTTCCAAGCAACAACGGACTTCTATCACCAAAGCAGAACGCTTCTCCATTTCTTCAGTTTGATATTAAAGTCAAGTCAAGTCACCTTTATTTATAAAGCGCTTTAAACAAAATACATTGCGTCAAAGCAACTGAACAACATTCATTAGGAAAACAGGGTGTCAATAATGCAAAATGACAGTTAAAGGCAGTTCATCATTGAATTCAGTTATGTCATCTCTGTTCAGTTAAATAGTGCCTGTGCATTTATTTTCAATCAAGTCAATGATATCGCTGTAGATGAAGTGACCCCAACTAAGCAAACCAGAGGCGACAGCAGCAAGGAACCGAAACTCCATCGGTGACCGAATGGAGAAAAAACCTTGGGAGAAACCAGGCTCAGTTGAGGGGCCAGTTCTCCTCTGACCAGACGAAACCAGTAGTTCAGTTCCAGGCTGCAACAAATCAGATTGTGCTGAAGAATCATCTGTTTCCTGTAGTCTGTTAACAAAAGTCAAAAGAGCTATGCAATTCCCCAAAAAGTTAATATAAATGAAATGTAACTGAGAACTCCTAAATCTTTTCAACTTCTGAGCAATAACATTTTCCTCTGGTCTTCTCTGTGCTTTCTTCAGGGGAGGTGTGCTGTGAGCCTCCTAACAATCGTCTGGATCGCTTCACGGGCACGCTGACGTTCGACTCGCAGAAATACTCGCTGGACAATGAGCGAGTCCTGCTCAGGGGCTGCACGCTCAGAAACACTGACTGGTGTTTTGGCCTGGTGCTGTTTGCAGGTAATAAATTCAGACAGATGTGTAGTATATGCTTTGGAGCTGTCAGGTGTCCCAGTTTAATTCTTCTTTATTACTACGGAGAATGTGGCTGGTGTACTCTTTTGAGGCTGTAAAATGGTTTGCCAGTCCATAGACTAAATAGACCAGACCCAAACTGGCTCTTAAATAACATACTGTACTGGATTTATGGTTGAAATCATTATAGTGGCTTGCTCTACTGAAGTAAAAGTGGTCTGGTTCATTTATATAGTATGTTATGTCTTCAGGCCCAGACACCAAGTTGATGCAGAACTGTGGGAAGAGCACCTTTAAGAGGACGAGTATCGATCGACTTATGAATGTACTGGTGCTCTTTGTAAGTTAAATGCTCTTTCACTTCAAGATATGCAAGATATGATGTATATAAGTGCTGTCAAATGATCAATCGCAATGAATCGCATTCAAAATAAAAGTTTTTGTTTACATAATATATGTGTGTATACTGTGTATATGTTTATTATGTATATATAAATACAAACATGCATGTGTGTGTGTGTATATATATATAAATATACACATTACAGATTGGAGAATATTTGGTCACTATAAGTTACTAACCAAGGTTGTGTGTTGTTTTTTGTAGATTTTTGGGCTTCTGGCTCTGATGTGTATTATTCTGGCTGTGGGGAATTGGATTTGGGAAAACCATGCTGGGTCAAAGTTCAAAGCCTTTCTTCCACGAGAAGAGAACACTGTGTTTTCAGCGTTTCTCACTTTTTGGTCCTACATAATAATCCTCAACACTGTGGTGCCCATCTCACTATATGTCAGGTAGAGTGTGTTCATGTACTTTATACTTGTTTGTTTTCGGTAAAATTATATGAAAATGAAGAATTGAAAAAAAAACTAATTTAAAAAATGACTGTCATTTTCATTCTCTGTTTACATTGCAGTATGGAAGTGATTCGGTTAGGTAACAGTTACTACATTAACTGGGACAGGACCATGTATCATGCACAAACTGACACGCCAGCTGAGGCTCGAACCACAACACTCAATGAAGACCTCGGTCAGATCAAATACGTCTTCTCAGACAAAACTGGCACGCTCACCCAGAACATCATGACCTTCAACAAATGCTCCATTAATGGGAAATCTTATGGTCAGGACCAGTCCCACATGCATTATTTGTTTATTTTATTTATAGGCCTATTTTATTTCAGAAGATTGCCAATGGTTACATTCCAAGACATAAAAGTCCCCTGCAGCGATCAAACAGCCAGATACTGTTTGAACTTGAAAGTGTGTTTTCTCTGCCCTACAGGAGATGTTATTGACCACTATAGTGGACAGAGACTGGAGATCACGGAGGTGAGAAACAAAGTCTCAAACAATCACCAGGGGTTTTAATGAGTCTGCTGGGTTAATGAGTTTGAGTTTGATGATAGGAAATGACACCAGTGGATTTCTCCTTTAACCGGCTTGCGGACCCCAAATTCCTCTTTTATGATCACAGTCTGGTAGAGGGTGTAAAACTGGAGCTTCCAGACGTTCATGCTTTCTTCAGATTACTCGCTCTCTGTCACACTGTCATGGCAGAAGAAAAAAGGGAGGGTGAGTGATTGAGTATAACATGCCTTTCATTTTTTCTGTTTATGTACATTAAAACGTGAATAGTTTTATTTTTGTTTATTCTGTAGGTGATCTGGTGTACCAGGCCCAGTCTCCTGATGAGGGTGCTCTGGTTACGGCTGCACGTAATTTCGGCTTTGTTTTCCGCTCACGCAGTCCTGAGACAGTGACAATAGAGGAGATGGGGGTTCAGAGGAGCTATGAGCTGCTAGCCATCCTGGATTTTAACAATGTGCGAAAAAGGATGTCTGTAATTGGTATGCTCACTTGTGATTGAGCAAATAGTTCACCCAAAAATAAGAACTTGTTGAAAATGTACTCGCCCTTGGGCCATCCAAGATGTGAATCTGTTTGTTTCTTCATCAGAATAGATTTTGAGAAATTTATCATTGCATCACTTGCTCACCAATGGATACTCTGCAGTGAATGGGTGCCATCAGACTGAGAGTCCAAACAGCTAATGAAAACATCACAATAATCCGACTTGACTCCTGCCCATCAATTATTGTCTTGATGAAGCAAAAAGTTGCAAATTCATAAAGACGTTTTTAACTTCAATTCGTTGCTTAAGGAGTTTTCAAGCACTGTTTACAAGTGAAAGACATTCTAAACAAATACATTGGTGTGTTTTGATTTGAAAACAGGGGACTGACTTGTTCACTAGATTAATTCAAGCCATGTAAAGCTATAATTCTCAGAATCTGTTCATATGAAGAAACAAACTCCTCTTTATCTTGGATGGCCTGATTGTCAGGAAATACACAACAACATTTTATCTTTGGGTGAACTTTTGCTTTAAGAAGGCTCCATGGTTCTTCTCATATATTGTGTTTTTGTGTGTGATATATGAGTTTTTTTTTCCTTTCAGTTCGTAATCCAGAGGGCAAGCTCTCCCTGTACTGTAAAGGAGCAGACACCATCATATATGAGCGACTACATCCCTCCTGCAGTGAAGTGATGAAGGTCACCACAGAGCACCTCAATGTGAGTCAACACCAGAGGGCTCTAGTGAGTCTACAAGGAGAATGCTTTAGCTCAAACATTTTAGACAATATAACTCTGTTCCAAAACCTTGTGAGCTGCCTTCCTGACTTCTGTCTACATGGGTGGTAAACTAATTGTTTCTTAACTCAAATAGAATATCATAAGCACGCGATGTCCATTGAAATCTCTGCAGATTTCCTCACAGTAGGAATGCTAAATATTGGCCATTAACTATATATTTGATTGTGCATTCTCTCACAATCTTTTTTCTCTCTGCCTCTGTAGGAGTTTGCTGGTGAGGGGTTGAGAACTCTTGTTCTAGCATATAAGGATTTGGATGAGGAATATTTTTCAGAGTGGAAACAGCGCCACCATGAGTCCAGTGTGGGTCTGGAGGACCGGGAGGAGAACCTGGAGAAACTATATGAGGAAATAGAAAAAGATATGATGGTATGCACAAAACACTAAATATATCCAGCACGCACACACACACACACACACACACACACACACACACACACACACATATATATATATATATATATATATATATATATATATATATATTGAATCAGTCATTTGCCTGCATCTCTTGTGTTTTTGGTATGTAACTTCATATGTAGATGGCACACTTTATACTTACTATAGCCATTTTATTCAACCAACCAACTAACCAAAAAAAAAAAAAAACGTAAAAAATGAAATGTTAATTTACCCTAAATGTTGGCTGTTTTTAAGAATAAGAAGCTAAAGTGTTTTTGTGCTTTCCTTTTTGTGTAGTTAATTGGAGCCACAGCCATAGAGGATAAACTTCAGGATGGAGTCTCTCAGACGATTGAACTGCTGGCCAGAGCAGAAATCAAAATCTGGGTGCTCACTGGTGACAAGCAAGGTGCTTCGTTATTTCTTTATGCTATTTGTGACCTTTTTTTCTCATCCCAAGTGTTATTTGAAAAATTGGCATATCTGATCACTCTAACATTACTGACATGATTAAAGTAAACCTGATGTGTTTGCATTGCCTAATTTTCTGTGCTGTGCATCTCGTGCCATGAGGGAGGAAGAAAAACATCAAACAACACAATCTCTTCCCAAAGACTATTTTTGTAATTAAACTCAAACTTCTATGCTGTACATTATGAATGTGCAATGATTCAGTTATGTAACATAATGAGGTCAGTGCTTGTGTCATTTATAATCATTATGTAATGTACTGATTACCCACCATTTTTGTGTGCTTTCATGGTTGGCAGGATTGTTAATTAAGTTCTTTTATTAATAAATTACCAAATGGCCCTCTGAAAACGTTTATAAAATGTCTTTCTCTAAAAGAGACCGCTGAGAACATTGGCTACTCGTGTAACCTGCTGAGGGAGGAGATGAACGACGTGTTTATTGTTGCAGCGAACTCACCAGAGGAGGTCAGACAGGAGCTGAGGTAATAGATCTCATGCAGATGACATAATATGTATCATGTACTAAAACACATGGAATTATTTGGGTGGTTGTTCACAAAATGGGTGTTTTATGAGACAATTTAAATGATTTCAGTTAAATTCCATATCCAAAATTTAGCTTGTGAAAGCATGAATCTTTTTCCAGCCAAGGTTTTTTTTTTTTTTTTTTTTTCGTATGTTTCTACAGTTGTCTCTTTTTTTGTTTTGTTTTTTTGTAAAGGGATGCCCGTCTAAAGATGTGTCCTGATACTGAACAAGACAAATTCCTCATTCCTGAGATTATCCTGGGTAATACTCCAAAAGTGGTTGAGGATGAAAACGTGAACGGAGAGTACGGCCTGGTGATAAATGGACACAGTTTGGTGAGAAACAGGAACCGTCTCTTTCCCTCCTCTGTACTGAAAGTGACTCTTGGGACTGAGATGGGTGTTGCTGCACAGAGTGAAACCATCCCATTTCCTGTTGTTTTTGTGTACAGTATGTCATGTTTTCATACTCCAGTGTAATTGTATGGGGTTTTTGTGTTTGTAGGCGTTTGCTCTGGAGAGCAACATGGAGCTGGAGTTTTTGCGGACGGCTTGCATGTGCAAGACGGTCATCTGCTGTCGGGTGACTCCTCTGCAGAAAGCTCAGGTGGTGGAGCTGGTCAAGAAATACAAGAAAGCAGTCACTCTAGCGATAGGAGATGGAGCTAATGATGTCAACATGATTAAAGGTGAATTCAGCTTGACAATAATATCGATGCATATCAAAATCAAAATTCTTAGGAATCAATGGAATTTTAGACAGAATGTGATTGTTTTTTTGTTTTGTTTTTTCAACTTGATCATAGCAATGCAGTTACATGATTTGTATGATTTTAAGTATTAATATTGTGATTTAACTGACTGAGCTAATTCTCTTTCCTTTTCAGTCAATTGGTACAGCTTTTTGACAGCTTTTATTTTTATTTATTTTTGTAAATGTGTGTGTGTGTGTGCATATAGGTGTATATATGTATATAAAATGTTATTCTCTTTATTCTTCTGCAGCAGCTCACATTGGTGTGGGTATCAGCGGTCAGGAGGGGATGCAGGCTGTGCTGTCTAGTGACTTTTCTTTTGCTCAGTTCCGTTTCCTGCAGCGCCTCCTGCTGGTACATGGGCGCTGGTCATACCTGCGCATGTGCAAGTTCCTGCGGTACTTCTTCTATAAGAACTTCACCTTTACCTTTGTGCATTTCTGGTACGCATTTTTTTGCGGCTTTTCTGCTCAGGTGAGCCAAATGCAACAGAACTGAAAACTCTTCTTTTTTTTCTTGCAATTACCCTTGCAAAGACTTATTGATGTAAACATAAAAATAATGTGAGATTCTTGCATGTCTTTCTAGACAGTATATGATGAAGGCTACATCACTTTGTATAACTTGGTATACACTGCCCTGCCTGTTCTGGGAATGAGTTTGTTTGACCAGGTAGGGTTTTTTGTGTTTGTGTGTGTTACATGACATGAAAACTCATTTATGTCTGTTTATGTCCAAACTATTCTGATGATACTCGATTCAGACAGCTTCAGAGGAAGGCTATTGAAGAAATATATATTTTTTACTATTAACCTTGAAGAAACATTAAAAAATGTCAATTGTGTGTTAAAAAGATGAATGAGACTTTGAGGCATTTCAACTGTATATTAATGGTTTGAAATAAACCATTATTTAGTCAATTGAGATTAGTTTTTTTCTGTTTCTCCAGGATGTGAATGCTGGCTGGAGTCTCGAGTACCCTCAGCTGTATTTGCCAGGACAGTTGAGCCAGTACTTCAGTAAACGTGCTTTCATGATGTGTGCACTTCACAGCTGGTACAGCTCTCTAGTGCTGTTCTTTGTGCCTTATGCTGCCACATATGACACTGCGAGAGACGACGGCAAAGATGGGGCAGACTATCAGTCATTCGCACTGATTACTCAAACCTGCCTCACCGTCACTATGTGTGTACAGGTCTGTATATCCCTGCATTGCAGTTCATGTGTATGCATTTAATTTGTTTAGATGTTTTAGTTATCCTAATTTCTACTCTATATTCCCCACAGCTGGGACTGGACCTCTCGTACTGGACTGTTGTTAACCATATCTTTGTTTGGGGAAGTTTGGGAATGTTCTTCATACTGACCTTCGCCATGTACACTGATGGACTTTTCCAGTTACGTCCATCTTCTTTTGCGTTCATAGGTATGCAGGGCTTGCATTGTCTCTATATTGTGTTAGTTAGGGTTTTTTTGGATGCAAAATTGTCAAAATATGTAAAAAAAAAACAAAAAAACATTACTGTCAAAATTGTATGTATACTGTATATATCACTCATATATTTTATTTGAATTTTGTTTAATATATAGTGATGTTTGATTTTGTTGTTATATTAGAGTTATCATCTAATAATAAAAATGGTTAAAATGCTTTACAAAAGCTGAATGACTGTGCAATTATTGTTATTATTATTATCATTATATTTTTTGCTCATTTAAATGTTTTATTATTAGATGAAAACAATACAATAAAATGCATAAGGATATGTAAAAAAAATTTCCTTTTCCATTCCAATTTGAAATATGTCATGTCACATACTGTTTTTCATATTCATTTTCTAGAAAAACTGTTTTGTATGGAGTATATACAGTGTGTGTATGTTGTGTTTTACAGGAACTGCCAAAAATTGTCTTAACCAGCCCAACGTGTGGCTGACTGTTGTATTGACGGCTATACTGTGTGTGCTGCCTGTGGTTGCATACCGGTTCATCTACAGCCAGATCTCTCCTACCATCAATGAGAAGGTATAGAGTTACTTAACATCCCATTATTGATCCTCAAATAGAGGGCAAATCAGAGTTCCAGTTACTGACCGAATAACAGTAAAATACATAATTATTCCATGAAATATTATCATATCAATTACTTGAAAATTGAAGATTGTTTATAAAACACATTACACATTGGCATGTTCTGAATATGCATTGATTGACAATGTTTACATGCACATCAATGAAATGCATTGATGTTGCTGATATGGATTGGTGGATGGATGGATGGATAGATAGGTGAACAAATTAACAATTCTGTTTTGATTGTTAAATACAGGTGAGACATAAGGTGTGTCAGATGAAGGAACCTGCTCCTCGTCCGCGCCGCACCAGGCTCAGCCGAAGGAGCACACGTCGCTCTGGTTATGCCTTCTCTCACGCCCATGGTTATGGTGACCTTGTGACCTCTGGCAGATTTCTGCGGCGAAATGCGCTCACTAGCTCCACGGGATTGATTCCCACAGGACGCTCTCCTGGCTTCAAGCCCACAGGATGGTCTGCGTGTTACAGCCCGGTCGGGCGAGAACAAAACCCCAAACAGAAAGTAGAACCAACGTCACTGCAGCTGTTTCGTGCGGTTAAAGACTCTTTGTTTTGAGGGTGCAGCTTTTTAAACTGAGCTAGAACCAAAATCTTAAATGCTTGTTTATAGGGTTTAAACTCTTGGGGACAATTTCACAGCTGCTGTGTTATGTCAATATGTATATAGCAGAATATATATACTCACACTAAGAACAATAGACTTGATTCCTAAAAGTACTAAATCTTTTTTGGGAGTGTGCATGGACACACTTATCACTCAGAATGCAAGTGTGGTTTGCAGCATGAACAAACTAAAATAACCATCATCCAGAAGGACAGAGATTACTTGTCCTGTCATCAGTACTATAGAAGCGACAGACAAACTCGACTGTAAAAGTGAAAAAAACAATAACACGCCTATGATGTCACAGAAGAAGTCATGAGTGATGTATTTCCTGTACTCTTCCTCTTCCGGGTGCTATGTCCACTAATGCATTTGACTGTCTTTGAGTCCTGAGTTAAATATATCCCACACATAACATTGTTAATTTCATTACTCAAAGGGGTCATGTCATATTTTTATCCTTTCCCTGAGGTCCATTTGTAATGTTTATCAAACAGTCCTAATTTAGTTCCCCCGTCCTCTCAAGGCCTTTAGGATCAAAAAGGCCTTTTTGGTACTATACCTTAAAGAGCTCAATATAAGAGCCTTCTTAGGATGTGACATGATGGCCTATTCACACCAAGAATGTTAACTATTTCATTAACTGTATTAGGGTCTACACCAGCACATGATAATATTGTTTACTAAAAGTGTGTGCTACAGTTTTGTTGTCTGCCACTTTAAATGCTCTAGCTCTTTAAAGGATGGATTTTGTTTGGCTGTCAATGTCTTTGTTTTTTTTTGTTTGTTTTTTTATCAGCTGGGGAAATTATTTTGCAAGTAATTAATTATTGTTATAGTGTGTGCTGTGCTGTCCTTTTTAGATTCATTTTTAAAACAATATCTGCATTGTTGATGTTATCATTGTTGTGAATGGTCCTTAACAGTCCAATGAAATGGTTCTCTACTCTTATCTTTACCAGCTTGTTACCAGCAAGAACAATCGTATCCATTATAGTATCAATCCCACTTCCTCCTCATTATTTTACTGTGATTAGGCAGTCCAAGTTGCTAAATGTGAAAGGTATGTGTTAATGTATTCATCACTTTGACAACACAAAGTCACAGCTTCCAGAACAAGACATTTTTGCAGCTTTGTTTCTATACATGCTTTTTCTTTGGACTAGGACAAGGGTATAGACTTCTGAATGTTTCATTATGTTTACATCCCCAAGTCGTATATTTCAAAAGATCAAGGAAGCACCCATTTTTCATGTCGTGACTTCATTATGTCAGAGATAATAAGAAATAAAGGGAGACCAATGTGAACATATTTATAGTATTAAATACTGAGTGCCTTGCAAAAGACTGTGAATTAAAGATCAATGTTAGCACAAAGAGTTCTTATGGTTCGGGAACATACAAGTGTATTTTCAGTGCAGTAAAATACATTTTAATTTAGCTTTTACTCGGTATACTAATAAACATCACATTCATACTCTAATTGTACTATGCAAATCCTGTAAAAGCAAAAACATTTTGTACAAATAAACTACTTTTTTAAATATTGTATAAAACTTTACATTTGATCAAGTCTTTTTAGTTACACATGGTTGTTAAAAGTTCACCCTGAAATTAAAATGTCATTAATCTGCCATTGAAAAAAATGATAAAGCACCATAGACGGATCATACAAATTTGACCCCTTTACTGTATTTACTGTAAGCCTTCTAAAGACATAACTTTGTGTTTATTATTGACTTCCACTCATGTGGGCTGTTAATCACTGCAACCTTTTTTATTTTTGTTCCACAGTCATTTGGATTAATCAACATGATGGCAGAATATACATTTTTGGGTGAACGGTCCTTTCAATTGTTTTGATTTTAATGCTTATTTTACTTATTATACTGTATGCTTGTTTCTAAAAAAAATTTATTACCACTTCAACTACTAAAAGCTAGACTAAAGAGACAGGCCTCAAAAAGTATTTGAACATTTCAGACCACACTTGCAGCACAGTAATACCATCAGGTCACAAAATAACAACAATAATATAAACAATAAAATAGTGTGTTTAATTTTTTTTTTTTATCAAATATATGCATAGAAAAATATTTATTTAAATATTTATGTTTTTAGATATTAAACAAATATATTTAGACAAATTGTACAACTGTAGCTACATCTGTTGTTACTGATTTGTATCCACTAAAAATGACTTCAGGAGCAGTTGGTTAATGTGAATTTTGTTCTGAGAAAAGGTCTAACAACATTTGCCAATTTGGCAAGCAGATGCCATTTTTAAGTATCGTTTGTCCTTTTGCAATGACATTTACAAAGCATGGCCTAAATATCCAGATACCTATTTTGGAACAGCTGTATTCCCTGTTTTCTCTTTCATAACCAACTAAAATTAGGTGGGCCCCCCAGACAGATGGGCCCTTAGACATTCATGAGACCCCACAGCTATTTAACTCCGAGTCTGAGAGTAAAGGAAGGCATTCTTCGACCAAACAATGAGAAATGCATCTCTATTAATGACTAGAGAGTAGGCTGAACAAAGAGCTGCCTGCAGGGAACCAGCAGTCTAAACACCCCACCCACCCTCACGCTGTCAAACCACAGTATGAAAAACCGATCATCTGGACCCAAAAGCCGCGATTTATGACCGTGTATTACCGTGAAGATACCCCAAAGTCAGTGTTTTAAGAGGACGCACTGTTGTCTGAGCGTCAGGGAGGGTTCTCGATCCTGACGTCGCGCCGCGCGCTACAGCCCTGCGCCGCTGTTGCGCTCAGTATCTTCACCACAAAATCAGCTCAAACGTGGCCATCGCTCCGCGTGATTTGACATCGAGACATCTGGAAATCTAGGAGATTACATTGATCGACAACGTGAGTATAAATATGGCTTTGGTTTTATAATTTAATGGGAATTTGGTAAACGCGGTGTGGTGGAAGCTAACGGGACTGCCCGCTGGCAAATATTACATCACTGCTGCCGAGTCAGATTTAACAGAGAGTGGTTTTGTTCATTATTAACAATGAACTAACTCGACATTTATGCGTGTTGTTATTTAAAAATGATAAATTACAAACGTTGTAGACGTGTGCGAGTGCATCGTTATCTCATACGCCCGTTTTTACGCTCGCATCATCGTTAACGTTAAATGTCTGCATAGTGGGTTTTTACGATATTGAAGGTGGGTTTCTTAGATTTTAAAATAATTAATTCCCGGAATCAGGGTCCATGAGATGCACGGTAGTGTAAAGAAACAAGCGGTCATAGACCGGTTGTATATTTTGTTTTTGTTTTGATGCTGATTTTACATTATTTATTTGTGTTTCGACTTGGCTTTCAGAATTATGTTGCATTTTATGTAAAAAAAAAAAAAGGCCGAAAAGAGAGAGAGAGAGAGAAAAAATAATATACAAGTGATGAATCACTAAATAGGCCCACAGATATAGGGCGTGCTGCTGTTCTGTCAAATGGGCGCATGAGGCCTGTGTTTGCGCATATCGATCACAACACCAGCGGTTCGTGAATAAACACCAGTCACTTCATCACCTCAAAACATCGGGCCTTATAGATCATAATATAAATGCTAAAAAATCTCGAAGATACTCTCTCTCACACACACACACACACACACACGTAAACACATATATATCTTTATTACTGTATGTGACAAAAATTGTAACACAGATGAAACAGTCAGAAGATGTGGCACTAATTGAAGGATCCGCCACTATAAGCATTGTCTGCAACTTTCTTGTATAAATGTTGTTAGAATGCACACTCTGATAAACAAACACTTAAGATGCTCTTGACAGTGTCCATTTAAACACGAGTCACTGGGAAGATACACACTTTTTTTAACCAGTAAACCCTTTTTATCTCTAGAAGTCTATTCAAAGAAAGTTTACTCATCATTTGATTACTGTAACCTGTATTTCTTTCGATTTCCAGGCTATTGCTATCTTACTTCAAGTTGCCAAAATGGCTGTTTGAATCTAACATCCATCTTTAAAGACTTTAAATTACAATATTTTGGTCAACACAGCCTGTAATTCAAATAATTTTCTGAAGATTCAAATAGGCTTATGTTCAGTTAGTCAGTTTCTTCTTCTACTGTTAAGCAAAAGAGTGTTAATAATTTAGTCTAAATTTCCATGATAACATTTAATCATCTAAAATTACAGTAGAAAACAATCTGATTCTATGCCAAATTCACAACACAGTTGCGTAATAGTTCAAACAGCCTGTTTTTACCCAAACCTCTCTGTGTTTGTGCTTGTGTGAGAAGCCGTGTTGTTGCTGTCTGTGTGCAGCTGTCTGTCTGATCTTGTAGCTAAACGCCTAGTCTGTGGAATGTAGTGGCTGTCATGGCCTGTAGTTATACCATTAGTCTTGAAAGCAGGAGCTTTTTCTGCCCCCTTATCAGGGACCTCTTTGCCTTTCTCATTTTATTTACTACAGTAATAGATGAGGATGTTGTGGTGTAGCTCAAATGGTACTAATTCACCCAATAATACAAGCCAAATAATTGCCCTGGTCAATCTAACAGTCTATCACTGGTTATTCCCATACAGTATGTCTCAGGAGTGTGTGACAGATTGGAAGAAGTCAGGCTAAACTGACTCATGAATTACTGGAAATAGAGGCCCAGACTGTGAACTAATTTAAGCTCTAAGATTTATTTCAGTGTTTCTCCTGCAGTGTCAAGTTAGAAATGGAAATCATCAGAGTAGTTTGTTGAGACCCTAAGAATACATTTTTTTTTCTTTGTGAATCTTCTTAAAGTCTTGATGGAACAGAGGTAGTGGCAGTTGTTTTCTTTCATATTTTGATGTACAGTAGAGTAAAATGGATCATTTAAGAAAAATTAATGGTGGGACTTGGTTATATGCATCAGTTGTTGATTGGATGGTGTCAGATTTGTTGAATGCGAGCTTTCTGTAAATTATGATGGGACAGAGTTTCAGCAGACTAAATACATTTAGAAGTCCAACTTCACAAATCAAAAGTATGTCATTTTATTAGAAGATCAAATCATGATATTTTTAGATTAAAAAAAGAAGCATATACTAGAATTAATAATTCACAATAAAATAAATGACATGCATTTAGTAAATACATGAGTTTATGTACATAAGATAATTTTCATTTCATGCCAACTTTAAAAGTTTTATTTTTTATTTTTATTTTAAGAATTAGCTTATAGAGTAGCATTCCAAAAGTCATTCTGAAAATAATTTTGTGGACTGGATGACAACCAATTTGAAAAGAAAATAATTTAAAGTAATGTGGTTCAGAATATATTTTTCTTATACACACACAGACTGGCAGGAACAACTGAATGTTATGTAAGGGAGTTTATCTGGCCAAACTGCAGGAGGACACAGACGGTTCAGTGAGGGTTCTCATTGACAGGTGTTGTTTGCAGAGGATCTCTCGCTGTTGTATGGTTCCTCTCTGTTAAGGTAAAATGCACAGGATGTCCATTATTGCTTACAATTATTGTCAATATATTAAATGTGCTTACAAGAACAATATTAGGAAAAATAGTTGCATTACTATATTTTATGAAAAACATTTTTAGTGCACTACTTTCAAGGTTAGTTTGGTAGAACATGAAGTAAAGTTGATTGAGTGTCCATGTTTGGGCAACTAGAAGAAAAAAATAATTTTTTCCCCATTGATTTTGTTTCGTGCCTGTAGCCTACAATGGGACAACTGTTGTCAACACTGGCACACACATACAGCGACTTTCAGATGATGTAATTGGCTCTACTACTTCACAGAGACTGTTTAGGTCATTGGCAAGCTTTGCACGTCCTATTTCTTTTTGTTGTAACTGTCTGCCCACTCTGAGTCTCAACAACAGGTCACTGACCCACAGCCTTTTCCTCCCTAAAGATTTCCACCCGTCTAAAATAACTTAAATATCCACCACTCACCCCTCCCTTCATCTCTAGTGACTCTGTAGTGAAGTCGCCACCATTGGTACACCAGCAAAAATATACTGAATAAGAGCCATGGTCAGAGCTGTGGCTTAGTGGTTAGCACATACAGTATGTTAGTGCGAGTTCATCTTCCATAATTTCCTGAATTTCACTATCATTTCCTGTCCTATTTGCTCTGTTCCCATATTTAAAAGTTGCAAAAATGTCAAAAAAAAAAATATACATAAAAAAATCACTGTTAGCACTGAAAGTAAGAGTTTAGTTTTATAAAGACCTCACCATCTCCATTGCAATCTTTTGTTATCTCTAAATGATCACCTCAGTTCTACAATTAAGGTCCTGATATAGTTTTTTTTTGTCTGTTTGTTTTCCATTCAGGGGTAAAATGAAGTTACTTTTACTCCCAAGAAATTATGAAATACATTTTACTTGTAGTTTTAGGTGATTACCGTATATGCAATCATCTAAATATATGTGTATATGTAATCATTAGTCAACTCTCGTAATCTAGTTTCCTTCATGGCATGGACTCCTGTAAGTTTGAGTATTTTGTGTTGTATTTCCTTTATGTTAAATCTAAACTGAAATTGTAAATTATGTATTTACTCATATACCAGTGTATTTATAGATTGTCTACATTCTGAATACATTATCATCTATAGACTGTGAGCAGATTAAGAAGCCTGTGACCTGGATTTAGTTAATTGTTCATTTGTTAGTTTGTCTTTAAGTTTCTTTTTGTGTATTTTTGGCACTTTTTTTTAACATTCTTTGTTGAAAATATATGTTTACACAATGAGATGCCCAACTTAAATGCCCTTTTCCACTTATCAACACTGAATATTATGTTTTAAGCGAAGATAATTTAAAAATCTGAGTCCTGTCTTCTCTCTTTTTTCCAGATGTTTACCTTCAGCCAAGAGATCCTCTTTAACCTGTTCTTTAACATTCCCCACTTTCCAAAACCACGGATTGGCATTGGACGTGTGAACTAAAGTCTTCAGAAAACCACATTCTGCAAATATACAAACATTCTTTCATCTTAACCCACTAGGGGAAGATGGACAGTCCACCTAAGATAGCCGGGGAAACTCTTATTGTCCACCACATTCCACTAGTTCACTGCCAGGTTTCAAGCTCACGACAGTGCTGTGGTAGTCCATTGAAAAGGAACAGTAATCCTTTCAGCTGCCCGGAGAATCTGGGACTGAGCCGGACTACCTCCCTACCTGAGAGAGATATTCTTCAGCGGGAGGCATTGGTGTACAGCAGCCTCATACAGACATCGAGCAGCAGCCTTAGCTCTAGTGATACTTTTGGGGATGGAGGAATTAGAGGAGGGCAGAAACATGGAAGAAGTGGGAGAGAAGGGAGTATGGCAAGTGACACTTCCTCTTTCACCTCAAGCAATTCTGAAGATCAAGCTCAAGGCCTGCAGCTGAAGACACATGAACGGCTGAACTCAAGACGTAACCCCTTTCTGCTCAACACTGAAGATGAAGATGATGAAGATGAAGACAATCTGAACGGATATTTGGAAGACTCCTCTTTTCACCTGCATGGAAATTCGCATGAAATCTCAAATGCAGCACTTGCAAATGAAGACTTGCCTCCTTTCCACCTGCATGACCTTGAGTTCACTGTTGAACCTTTTCTCTTGCATGGCTCTACAGAAAAACAGTGGAGTTCCACACATGGGCCTAGTGGGGAAGCAGAGCAGAGAGACCACACAATAGGTGGGACTTTCGATTTGTCTACTCACATGGAGGGACTGAACTTGCTGAGATTAGATAGCCAGCGGCGCTTCGGAAGCAGTGGTTCCACCCTTTCAATGGACTGTGGTGAGCAAGAATGGGGTGAGGATGATGATTATGAAGACCAGTCCATGCAAGGTGGCAGAGGAAGCTCGGAGTGTTCCAGTCTTGCAGCACCACATTGCTCCTGTTGTGGCCTTTCTCAGCCATACCCTGAACCTTTTCATGAATCATTTTCTGAGTGTCACCAGGGCTACGGCAGTGATTCCTCCTGCAATAGCTCAGATGGAGTGCTGGTTAACTTCAGCACGATTTACAACAAGATGAACAATGTTGTCCCAGCCAAACAGTCACTCAATATCAACAGTTCTGCTGAGCAATCCTTTGCCTCGTCTGTCTCTGAGCTCGTTGGGATGTGCGGAACAGAATGTAGCAGTGGACATGGAGCTTTCTACCTGGACTTACACACCTCCCCAAGTGAAACACCTCAGCATCCTTTAGCCACTCAAGAACATGCAAACTCTTCTTCTGTATCTCAGCCACAAGGCGCCACTCTGGAACTAGATGCCAACTGTAATTCCTACCACAACCTTCTTGGAAGCGAGACACTGGCCTCTACTGAAACCTCTGCCAGTGAACTCACCTCATGTCTTCAAAGCCAAGCTCGCTTGGTTGTAGCAACGCAGAATTACTACAAGCTGGTGACATGTGACCTTTCTTCCCAGTCCTCTCCCAGTCCAGTGGGATCATCGGTCACAAGCTGCTCAGATGAACACAGCAAAGGAAGTCCCACTCAGCCAACAGAATACTACCTATTCCAACAAATGAAAGAGGATGAAGAAGAGGTGTTATATTATTTGCTTCATATGGTGTTAGCTTGTATTTAGCATTTTGTGCCATCACTCATTCTATACTCCTTAGCAATATGTACACTGTACCTTCTTATTTTTCTTGTAACTTGTTACATCATTTACATCCTTTGCTTTTTCTTATGCCAGAATGAAGAAAAGGATTCATGTGGGATTGAATCTACCCGTGACAATGTAATTGAGGGGCAGGTGTATATCAACATCTCCCCACCTACAGCAGCCTGCAGTTCAGTTGGCGCTTCGGGGAGCAGTCGACCTCGTTCTCGCAGCTACGATCGGAATCTAGACAAGTCACCATCTCCTCGCCTTGGGTCCTTGGAGCGCATGCTCAGCTGCCCTGTTGGGCTTAGTGAGAGTGCAGCCCCTAGCCCGCCACCTCCACCACGTGTCACTTCATTTGCTGAAATAGCGAGGAATAAGAGAAGAACCGGAGGATCACCATCACAGAGGGGTGGAATGGAGGCCACATCCATGAACTCTCACTCATCTGGAGAGTTCTTGCCCATCCTGGAAGACCTTCCACAGGGTCAGAGCCACAGTTTGCCACCACTCACTCGATGCCATAGTCAAGGGAGCTGTGATTTGTCCTCTCCGCATAGATCTCGGAGTACACCGCTGCGAGAATCTCCAGGGGGAGCAGGAAAACAGACTCGAACCAAAGCAGAAGGTAAGGAGACGTTTTTTCACTGTATCTTATAAAAAGAGGAAGGTTAAATTGTGTTACTTGTAAGAGCTAGTTTATTTTTGGATTGACTTGTTTTGGGTTTGAATTATATCACTGTGCAGTCTGGCACACAGACGCCTGATTGCATTCTTGACTGTTTTGGTTGGGTTGTGACCATTTGAGTTTCATCATTTTATTTATTTAACATTTCAAACCTAGCTAGTAAACATTGTGTATTCTCAGTGATTGCCCTTTGATTGTCATTTTCCAAGCGAATTTGATTAGCATCTGCTAAAATGTACCACTCTTTCCTCTTGGGGCAGTTGCTTGGCTGTTGATAAAGAGTGTTTTCAGCACATTGATCTGCGGTTACTGTTTGGTTGCTAGAGTGTTGCAAGGATGTTTTGGGTCATTCCTTATTTTGGTCCAGGTCAAAACAAAACAGACAAAACAAACAAAAAAAAAATCTTTACTGGAAGTTTAAGACCCCAAAATAAATTCAGTCATCCTTTACTTTGTCATTCCAAATTCGTATGACTTTCTTCTATGCAATACAATACAGTATCTCCAATAATTTTTCTTTAACTATTTCCTTTTTTCCTGTTTTCCAATAATTATTCTTTTTGTGGAGGAATAAATGTTATGTGAGTTTTAAACAACATAAGGTTAAATTAAATATGACAGAATTTTTGTGTAAAATATTATTTTTTGTATGTCTATGGTTTTTTTTATTGTCTGCCAGGCAATCTCAAATCTGATGAGATTAGTAATAATACATCTGTCTTCTTCCAGATGCATTATGTGAGGTGTCATTCATGACTGTAGCACAAACAGTGCTAGAGTTACATGATAAAGTTTAATACTTAGGTTAGGATGTTTGACAAAGCAAAAGAAATGGGCAAAATGAGTTTGATAAACAGAAAGGTTAGCTTTTGTTGCTGGAATGCATGTTAGTTCTCTTTGTGTTTAGTGCTGTGCTGCCCCTGCTGGCCGTGACTGTGTACTGCAGTGTCCTAAGACCTCTGACATTATGAGTTCTCAGGCACGTGGAGCAAACCGTTTGCGCAATAGCCGAGTGACGTTTCACACACACTGTGTGCCTGTCAGAGCACACGCAACACACACACACACACACACACACACACACACACACACACACACACACACACACACACACACACACACACAAACAGAGGAGCTTCTTAAACAGGCTGTTTTGCTCATAATGTCTTGGTTGTTTATGTACCACTGCTGGTCATTAACTTTTTGGAGCAGTGTTTTAAGGTATGTTTTTGACATAGTTGTATGAATTTAGTTTTATGTATGGTTTTGTTTCAGTTTCATCATAAGACATAAGCCTTTCTGTTTTAAATTTCCATCAAATAATTTTCTTCATATGATAATTAGATATGTATCACTTAAATTACTTTTATTCCTAATGTTTTATGAACTTCAGATAGCTTTAGTTAATGCCTACATTACTGCATTAAATGATAATCTTCATCTGTTTTATTTTATCTCCAAACCCTCTTTGCTCATCTATGTGTCTCATCTTTTTCTCCCCCCTAGGTGGCCTGTCTAGTTCCACAGACTCCTCTCCAGTTGTGATTCGCTATAGCAAAGATCAACGTCCGACTTCGTTACCCATTCAGCCTTTCACTTTCCAGCACCAGTTTGGGAAACCTCAGGCGAAGCCTCTCCTTCCTCTTCTGGACGGATACATCAGCCAAATGCAGGCTCGAGGGGCTACAGCGCCTGAGGGAGGTGAAGATGACTCAGAAGAAGATTGTAGGCCACCTCACGGCACCTCTAACGCACCTACAACAGTGCGGCCATCCCCACTGGGCAGCTATTCCCCAGTTCGCCTCCTAGGTGCACCCACCTCTTCTGGAACCTGCTCGACATGCACTCCGACCCCTGGTGGTCCGAGACCACCACGTTCCCTCTCTTGTCCCATTTCTGCAGGTCTTCTGCCACAGCATACTCCAACTGGAATGGCCATCCGTACCGAGACTCCTAAACTTGCTCCCTTACCTCCTACACCGCCTCCACCTCCGCTGATGAAGCAGAGTCTGCTTATGCCTGCGTTACCCACTAGAAATCACTGTTTCCACCGTGGCAATTTGCCAACGCTTCCCAGCTCAGGTCTCAGTCCTCTCGGACAGTTGGAACCAGCGCCACAGGAAGAGCCAGTGAAGGTTTTACCCACGTGTGTGACACAGCAACAGCCTAATGGTAGGTTTGGAGCAAAAATTTGTGAATTCACAGTCTAGACATTGCCTTGTGTTGTTTATGACTTTATAATATTTTTTTCTTATTTAAAAAAAAAAAAAAAAAAAACATTAACGTGGTTTTGCTCTTCTTTTCTGATTTGAGTTGGATAGTTCAAAACAATTGTATATTGGCTGCCTATCTGAACAAAGCCGTAGCTTCCATACTATTCTTTCCTTTAAATACTGCTAACAATTTATCTTTTCTTTCCCTTCTGTTGCCCCTTCTGCCTATTTTTTCCATTGCATCACTTTGGCATTTCCACAATATTATCTTACCCTTCTGACTGTTCTTTCTCTTTTGGTACTTTTCCCTATGTATGTATGTGCATTTATCTTACCATCCATTCACCAATACTTTTTATTTTATTTTCGTATTCCATCCATTCTTTGCCACCATCCCCTTTTTCTTCCATTTTGCCCTCCCCAGTGCACCACCTTTCCCCGCAGGCACTCAAATGGAGAGAATACCGGCTCAAGAACCCTCTGGGTGTGGAGCGTGGTAAAAACGGCCCTCATTCTATCTCTTGTGCTTTGGAAACCAAGAGACCTGGATCTCGAGTCATGCGACGCAATGTGTTTGATTTCCCTCCCACCAAACAACCACTCAGCTTCGGCAGACTTAATGGTGCTGAACCAATTTCTATCACCCAACAGGGGTTGAGGGGAAAGAGACAGAAAGGGGGCTGGAATAATTTTATTTGTAGTTAGTGAACACTTAAGTGTGACAATGACCTTATCTTTTTTGTTATCACCAGCTTGTTTTGTCTAGCAAAGAGTCTATATTTGGTGTAGGTTTGCATTTATCTGACAGATGTTGTTTTTGTTTATAGGTCAGTCATGGAGGCAACTGCCGCAGTGTTACAGTGAATTCCTGCCTGATTATTTCTCTCAGACAGAGCGCCCCCCAGAGGAATTCTGCTTGTCTCCTGATGCTAATACTGAAGAATCCATCTCTATAGACTTGTTGCAGAAGAAAGGTGTGTGATTTTATTTATTTTTTTGTGTGTAGTACTGCTAACAGTGTTCACTCAGTTCTTAAAGCGACAAAACACACAGTTTCTGCCAATCTCATGTCAGTCTTGAGTACCTATAGAGTAGTATTACATTCTTATAATTCTGAAGAGTTTTTATCAGATTTATAAAAGAAAGATACCACTTTATGAAATACTTTGTCATACTGTATGTCCAAGTTTTTTTTTTTTTACTTTGGCCATGTTAAGCATGAGAATCCAACTTAACAGTGTAAATAACTCAGAATGCATGAAATAGTATTAGACCTGCCCTTCAAGTTAACCTCACTCCTGGATATTTAGATTTACATTTATTAATTTATCGGACAAGTCACTTATAAATGAGTTATCTTATAAATATCACTTATAAATATCATCATGTAACATCTAGAAGTTAAAAAATAAAGTCATTATTTTATGCCAGAACGTTTGCCTCTCTCACTTATTTTGCAGTTTAAACAATGTCCAGATTTACCTATAAACTTCATATAGTCATAGCAGTATAATAACCTCAGGAAACTCATCTTTAAAGCCTTATTGTTGCGGTGAGCCCTTTAGCTCTCAAATTAATTCTAGTTTTAATCCGCTGCATACACACTGCAGTGAATATTATGTGTGCCCTAGTGACTAGAAAGTGGAAGAAATCTTTGTCTCTTCATGTTTTTTCCACTGGGTACTCATATCAGTCAAACAAGGCCCTTTGCTTTCCAATCAAATACTGACAATTCCCATCAGACCCTCTAAACTGCATTAGCACATGAAAGCATGTGTTTGGGTGTACATACTATTAGTTAGAGTTGGATAAATAAAATAATGGAATATTTTCTATTTTGTCTCTTCTGTTTGTCCTTATGTACTAGGTTTGGTGAAGGCCATAAACACAGCAGTTGATCTGATAGTGGCTCATTTTGGCACCAGTCGGGATGCAGGAGTAAAGGTACATTTGAAATAACAGTGTTAAACTCTGTATACTTAGTTTACGTGTCTCACTAAAGGCAGTGCAAATGTTGACATTACCCTTTCGCTGTCTCTTTCAGGCCAAATTAGGAAATAGCTCTGTAAGTCCAAATGTGGGTCACCTTATTCTAAAGTACCTCTGTCCTGCCATTCGTGAGATACTGCGTGATGGACTGAAAGCTTATGTACTAGACCTGATCATCGGACAATGCAAAAACCAGCCCTGGAGTGTGGTGGAGGCCTCCACACAACTCGGTATGAGAGGAGGTATGGAGGTGATTATTTTATGAATGGAAATGAAGGAAATGATTTATGCTTATCCTTTCTGTCCTAGGTCCCTCTACACGGGTTTTACACAGTCTGTTTTCTAAAGTCAGTCAGTATTCTGAGCTGACCAATCACAGTATGAGACTCAATGCCTTCATTTTCGGCCTGTTAAAGTAAGCTTCTTTCAATTTTCTCTCTCTTTTCATCTCCCTGTTCTTCCTTTCACTGTTTCTAATCACACTTGTCTTCATACTGCTTATGAAATCACATTTTTGTACTTTTTTACATTTATTGCTTGTTAAAGCATCAACATTTAATACAAAATTGATTTCTAAATTGACATATTGTGCAATTTGTTGGATTGCCATCTAGGATGATTTTTTCAATTGGAAATGCCTTTAAAATGGAGGGTCTGTTATTTGATGCTTTTTAAATTTTATTTATGGAACATTTGTACTTTTTCAAAGGTCTTAAAGCACTGTTTGAGAACTTACATTTATTTTAGCAGCCCCCCGAGATATAGACTACACAGACCAAGTGAGATGTTCAGATAGAAGGATGATAGTTTCTGTCTTTAGTTGATTGATGGAACGGATTGTGCTTCTTAATCTTCTTCGATATAAAAAACATATTTGACCATTAAATGCATTGCAGTACTGCAGTATCTTATCTTGATAACAATGTTGAAGAGAAGAGGCTTTACATTCAGTATTGGATCATGAATTTAGCCAATGGCATATGACAAGAAATAACTCAAATAAAGTAAAAGAAAAGAATAAATAAATTCTGTGTATGAAGTTAATTAGATTAGATTGCATCTCCTCAGATTTGATAGTCTAATCACAACAATTGAAAGCCAACTCCTAATATTTGATGGGGGAAGAAATTTAATATAAATGCATTTTTATGCTTTGCATATAGAAATTGATTTATCTGAAACAGACATGCAGTATTGCTTTAGATTTTAACATTTTAACTTTTAATACATTTAGCCATTTTCTAACTTTTGGAATAGGATTGGTGTCTTAAAATGGAGTTTTGGTAGGCAGCTCACTAGGTTTTGGAACCGATCGATGGCGTGTTTTTTATTAGCACTAGGTCTAAAAAAAAAAAAACTAAAATCTTGCTGTCGAAATCTCTGCAGTGAGATTAGAGAAGTCTTTAGAATTCATCAAAGGCTCCAGTTTTGCTTTGAAGGGCCTTGACGTAGTCATCTCAGCTCCTGTGCAAACTATTTTCCACTCCTATTAAAATTATAGTCAGAGGCACAGCACTTTGATCATTAGTTTCAATTATTCATTCTGCTGCATACTGATCTCTCTCTCACTCTCTCATCTGTCTGTCTCACTCTGTACTGTGGTCACTCTTCTTCTTGAGATCGATACAGAGTGCAGTAATCACTTCCAGGGTCCTTTTTATTGCACTTTTAGTATTTCACTTTAAAACAGATTTCCAGGGGTCTTCAACAGGGGGTCCTCAACCCCTAGGAGTTTTTCAGCAGTACTGCATGGTCGAAGGCAAATTATTATTCGTATTTTAATTTTTTTCGATTAATCCATTTACGTTAATTACAAATTACAAATACAACATTTTCATATCTGTATTAACAACCGTTTTCAAATGTGATTATAAAAAAAAAAAAAGTAATTTGAGCTCCAAATCAGCATATTAGAATGCTTTCTGAAAGACCATTTGACATTGATGACTTGAGTAATGGCTGCTTAAAATGTAGCTGTTTTTTACAGGAAAAAAATATATTTTCAAATATATTGAAATAGACCTATTTTTAATGTTGTAATTATATATCACAACATAACTTTTCTTTTGGGGGAGGGGAGACTTGGTGAGCATAACAGACTTCTTTCAAAAACATTAATCATGCCGACCTCAAATATAATGAAAAAAATATATTGAAGACCCCTGCCTCTGGTGTAAGTGTATTATTTCTGTTATTGTGCAGTAAAGTTACAGATTTGCATTTTACCTCAGTAGTTTTGTGTCCATGATTTTACAACACTCACCTTCACTGTTTTTCAGCTTGCGATCTCTGGAATTCTGGTTCAATCACATTTATACACATGAAGGTAGGACCATGATATTTGCTCTTACATTCATGCTGCAACATTAATTTTTAGTGTCTTGTTCAAGAGCAGTTGGCTTTAGTCAGAGAAATAGTGAAGCAGAGCCAATATTTGTATGTTTCTCATACTCTATTCCCAGCATAATTCTAATATTTCGCATTTTTTGTTCTGGCATGGTTCCTCAGACATCGTAGCAGCCCACTACCACCCATGGGGTTTCCTACCCCTGTCTCAAGGGGCCTGCCAGCCACTGTTTGAAGAGTTGTTGCTCCTTCTTCAACCGCTCTCACTGTTGCCCTTTGACCTTGACTTGCTATTTGAGCCACACCAGCTACAGAAAGGGGAAGAACACCTGAGACGCAAGGAACAGCTGTGCTCTGCTCGCCAAGGCCTCGACCAATCAGATTGTTCCACCTTTCAGCTCATGCGAGGCTGTGGAACGCTGGAGTCTGGAGCACAGGAAGTGGGAATGCTGCCTCAGAGAGAAAGGTTCTTGTTGAGAGATGAAGAGAGCCGGCTTAGGAGATTAAAAATGAAATGTGACGGGCGGAGGAGTGCAGGAGCAGAATCACGGGATAAGGAGGCTGGAGTTGGCAAAGAGTGCTTGAGGAAGAGTGACCCAGGACATATAAATGGTGGCGGGTGGTGTGCTGGCCGGATGAAGGGAGTTGGAGAAGACTGTGAGAAGGAGAAAAGGAGAGAAAGAGATGGAGATGGAGCCAAACAGAGAAACCGACAAGCTGGCTGGTGGTACCAGCTGATGCAAAGTTCACAGGTTTACATCGACAACTCCACCGAGGGCTCAAAATTTGTGAAGCTGGAGAAGAGGAGGAAAGGTGGTGTTGAGAGCAACCGGAAAAGCCATCCACCTCCTAGAGAAGGTGTGGTTGAGGGGGCTGAGGCCATTCAGCAGATGGATGAACAGGTGGAACATTGTCGAACCAGCAGTAGTAATATTAATAGCATTGGCACTGGTGTCCTCCACCAATCAGCATTGTCAGAACCCACCAAAGTCACAAAGGGGAAGACATCATGGATGGGAAGTCCACCGGAATCAGTCCTCACTGAGCTGAAGAAGAGTAAGGAAAAGCACCCAGACTGCCTGGATGCCTTTGAAAGGGTTCAGGCCCAGCCAGGATCAGGGGAGGATGGGTCGGCACAGGTGCTCCGCTGGGGTCGGCTGTTTGGAGCTGGAAACGCAAGCAAGGTGGAGAAGAGTGAGCAGAAACTAGTCCGAAAACAAAGGTGAGTTGGCAAACATTTACGGCCTTTTCACACCAAGAACAATAACTATATTTAACTAAACCCACACCAATGGATGATAACGCTCTGATTATTATAAGCACATGCTCCAGTTATGTTGTCTCCCAATTTGAATGCTCAAGCTTTTTAAGGTAAGATGGGTTCTGATTGGCTGATTGGATTCCACTGATATGGTTCCTTTGTCTCATTATCATTGTGATGTCCATTTCTCTATTCTCTTAAAATTAGAACAATTATTAGAACATTATAGCTATTGGTCTTGGTGTAAACTGGCCTTTTCATAACACAAATAATTGCTATAAATGAAGATGGTCCATATTTCATCTTCACTTGTTTAGACTTGTAGCTAATTTAATACCTATATGTTTGTCTCAGATTGCCGTCTGGTTGGTTGAGTCTCGACCGTTCCATGTTAGATCTGATGGCTCAGTCTGTTGGAGTGGGAAAAAGAGCAGAGCAACAATCTCTCACATCTCAAAGCCAAGAATCCCCCCTTGGCCCTACTGAACAAGCACAAACACAGAATGCCCCAACACAGAGACAAGTCCCATGGTAATGTTGTTAGATGAGTTAGAATGACTAGTTAATTGGAATTATTTGCAAATGAAAAGATATTACTACCATACTTTAAAATTTTAACTAAAATGTTCTTTTTCTTTCTTTCTTTGTATGCCTCTTTCAGTGAAGTGAAGGCGCTCTGCCATCATGTAGCCACAGAGCCAGGGCAGCTCAGTTTCCAGAAAGGTGACGTACTGCAGGTGCTCAGCAGGGCAGACTCTGATTGGCTGCTGTGTGCTCTGGGCGACATCCAGGGCCTTGTTCCCATCATATACGTCACCCTGACTGAGGACAGTCAAGAGCGCTGAAACTCTTCGGCTTCGAATGAGACAGGTGTTAGATGCAGTTGGGGACAAAGAGGAGGGTCACTGCTTTTCTGAATATAAAATCTGCTGCACAAGGGATGAGTTTGAGGGATTCATTATGTGCTTGCATGTGTATGTAAACACCAATACACCAGTGCACGCACACACACACACAAACATCACACTTTGCTGTTGTGAAAGCACCCTCTTTATTTCTGTGAACAGCATTGAGCCAACCAGTGATTAGAAAGTGTAGATCTAGTTACTGAGTAGTGAAATTGTTTGCAATGGGGATTTTGCGACTTAGCTTGTAATCATAAATGACAATAGCCTTTTAAAAATAACTTAAAAACCAAGTGAAGTTGTTAGATGACACTACTGGCACATATGCCTTGTCTTTATTAAATACTGTATGATTTTATCTAATCTAAATGTTAATCATCTCATGTGTTGTGACTGACAGTGTGTGCATGTGCCCTTCAGAGGTCATGCGAAAACCGGAGGTCATTCATAAATATCTCTTTCTCAAACTGTTTGTGCAAATAACTGTATGAAGCTGAATAGTACATCACTGAAAAGGTGGATGCCTTGGTTTTTAAGTCTACAGGAATTAAAGCTCATTAACATGCTGAAAAAGACAGAAGTTTTCCCAACCTAACAGAACAAGGAAAATCAGTCTGCCCAGAGTCATTTTTTATTTCTCTAACTTGTGCTGCTTTGACAGGTTAATCAATACGCTAATGCAATTACCTCAATCTCTGTCCCTTCATTTCAAGCTTTTTCACCAATTTCAATGGACAATTTACAGCCTGTAAGATTGCCTGCATGTGATGGAGTGCATCACAAATGTTTTGCTTTTGCTGATATTAATGGATTTAAAGATTTGAAATAAGCTCCATCTTAAACCTTAAATGTGCTATAATTCCTTCCTATATCAACATTTGCACAATTTGCAGTTGATATATAAAAAAGGGAAGAAATGTCTTATGTTTGTCTACTTTATATTTTTGGTTGTATTGATTTGGTTCAAGGAGCTTTTGATTCTGTTTGGACTATATTTATTAAGATAGATGTGTCTGTTGATGAACGGATGGATGCATAGATAGAATGGAATGGATTTATAGAGATTTATGCAAGTAGTTGAATAGATGGGGAGCAAAAATTAGTTTAATGGGGTTTGGAGAATCCGTTCCCCTTCAAATAAATTCAATTCATGAGATGATTTCCTCCAGCTTGTGAAGGTAATCCTCCAGACACTTCAATGCTAAAATATTATACACAAATACTTTTCTCTGCTTTTGCAGAGGACACACACTAAAAAAGACATTTAGACAAGGAAGGTAAAATTATTCCTTATTGTGCATATAGTTATAACTACATATAGTTATATGTGCTAAATTTAATTCAAGGTGAGGCCTTATGGAAGGGAATGTGTATTGTGTATTGTATATCGTTATTTCAGGATTTGAGAATGATCAACTTGATAAACTTTTTATTTCAAATAATCTTGAGCCCTTGGTATGACACCTGATGTGCTTTTGTTTAAAGTAATATATAAAATCATATTTTGATTTGATTTTTTCAGATTGCTTTATTGAGACATCAATAGATGATTGTCCAAGTATGTTTTTGTTAAAACAGTTTTATGATTTATATTATTTTCAATTTATAAAATGCATTACTCATTATTTTGTGTATTTGTAAATGTAAATATGATGCAGTCTCATGTTCTCAAAAGGAAAATGACATTATTAACTTTGTTATTAACAGCTTTCAACGCTAACAGTTAAAACCATTCAAACATACATTATACTGTTGGGATGTTATGTTATGAGAAGAAATAGCTCTCACAAAAAGCTGCGCAATCTAGATTGTAGTGCTGCTGCTTTTTGGTCAGTCTTGGCCACTTCAGGTTTGTCTGTTGGTCTTCCAAATATGCTTTGGTTTCCACTAAAGTCCACCTGTTAAATATCAGAGAGAGAGAGAGAGAGAGAGATTGCGAGAGAAATAGCTGTCCAGTGCCTTTTTGAACCAAAGCATCTGCTAGTGGGATTCAAGAGTGGTTCCTCACAAGTGGTTGGTCCCATTGCAGTTGCTTGCAAAACTGGAATCAGACTGTTTTCCATGCGGATTATTAGAAGGTAAACACCAGTGACGAAGAGGATGTTTTAGTTTGGAGGGTGATGTATGTTTGTGCAGTGTTCTCTCTCTCCCTCTATCTGCTTTGATCCTCGAAATATTTCCTGTATATACTGTACAATACCTGTAGCTCCCCTGGCTCTTCTTTCCCCTGTGACCATGTTGTTCTCCTATAACATTACCATCATGTATGGATGTCAATAACAAAGTGCTCATGTGAACACTGATGCAGAGCCTCTTGTCCTTTTTTCTCATTTAGGTATTTATGATAAGTACTGTTTTAATGGGAGTGATTTTCTTATGATTATATTGGTTTAGTGATTGCTTGCATTTTTTTGTTTGCAAAATCCATGTGCCACTTGAATCACAACACAGTTACACTGGTACTTCAATGATGGATATTTTTTGTTAATTCATAAACTGTTTTGAACATTTGGCTGTTTCTCCACTTACACGGATACAGCAGGTGTTTCATGCAAGCTAAGCTTAACCATGGTTAAGGCACTTTTTTAACCTTAAAGTAGGCTAGGATTAGGGTAAGTTTGCTTAAAATAAAATTTACCAGGAGAAATATTTGATGTTGCTAAAAATAACATTATGTTGTGTATGTGGTATAATCACTGATCTATAATATAGAACATGGTTATATATATATATATATATATATATATATAGGTCAGTGGGTATAATGCAATGTGTTTATGTGGTTTAAGTTTAAAAAACACAATATTTTTCCACACAATGTACATTGTTCCTCTAAAGCCCACCTTTCTGAAATGCACAGAGCTCAAAAGCAAGGTCTCCTGACATAACACGAGATAAAAGCCGTTACAACTGCATTCATAAAAAAATGTGAAAACTTGAAATACAAACAAACCTTTGTCCATGTATACGCTCGGCCATCATCATACTCTTCCCCATCTGTTTGTTTGCGGATCGCAGTGATCATCAAAGTTTACTGCGTTAGTAAATTGCTAAAGATGTAAATGTACGATGCTTACCAGAATTTCTTTATCGAAATGACAATGTAAATTTGTTTGCATCCACACTGGTGGACATCGCCCACGAACACAGGTACAAGACTCAGCGCAATGAATCAGCGCAATTAAAATACATATTTATGTGAATGTTATGTCATAAAGCGCTTTTAATATTTTTTTTTTTATTTAAGCTTTACCGCGGGTATTTAGTGTTTGACAAATTTACGAGAAAAAAATTAGTAGAAAAAAGTAGTTAACTAGTAGTTAATTCAATTTTGAGCCAAGTCATTGCCAAAAAAGAGGCCTGGACAGATCCTGAAACAGAAATAGACCCGGTGCTTTACAGCCGTAACATAAACACATGCTCCAGAGCGAGCTGCGGGCCACATTGGACCCAGATGACGATGATTCTGAACCGCGGGTGTCGTGGGGCTATCGAGCTCGGGCCGATTATCTGGGGTGTGACCTTTGTGTCCGGTTACACACCACACGTGTTCTGACCTTTGATGTTGTTGTTACTATATTAATAGGTTGTTTGTGAGAGCTACTATTCCCTCCCCCTCATTTCTTACCTTCACTGCTGAACTTTCCCCTAGATCCCATCCCCACACAGACTCTCTCTCTCTCTCCCTCACACACACACAGACACACAGAGGGTCCACTCTGTTAAATGGCCCTGCTGTGGCTGTCCACTGGCCAGTTCTAAAGAGAATTGAGTTCTATGCGTTCACATTCCATTACCAGAGAAGGCCTGGACACTGACTGACTGCTACAAAGGTATGAGCTAAACTTGTTTTGACAATCCTAGCAATCTTTTAAAAGTTAAACGCTTTTTATAATACTTTTTATTAATTCTTTGAGAATTTCTTAATGAAACATGTTAATAATTTAATGTTGGATTTCTATATGACCATGTTTTTTTCTAATGCCTGTGATTCAGTTTAAATTGTGTGTGTGTAGGCCTATGATGATATTAGGCAATGAGAAACATGTTTCTCTAAAGCCTCCCAAAGCTGAATCATAGAAATTGGTTATTTAAACTATATATCTTATTAAGAAATTCGGTATTATGTATGAATGAGTGTTTCACTGTATAGCTTTTAATATCTGACAAGAGAGGCAAATGCACATTTCTCAATGTTTTGGTTGCATCATAATATTGCACACTGATGCCATGTTTGCACACTTTTGATAACCTAATTGTGGCATGGTGTTTCTTTACCTTTGCAGTTGAACACTTACAAAACTCAAGACAAAAAGGAACCATCATCTAATTTTACAAGAAGGCATATGTGAAACCCTCAAAAATGTTATATATGTTGTCAGCTCTTACTCATATAGCCCATTTGAATGCATCATCAAGGTCCACAGAGTGAGAGGGATGCCATCACAAACACCCACCACAGACTGTTCAAGGGAAAACTCTCCTCCAATGGACTCTGAATCAGCAAGCACCTCCACAGGAAATGAGAAAATTTCCCTATCAATGACTAGTGATCCCATTGACCAGTCAGAATGCACAGAAGAAGCTGTTTCCAAAACCAGTGAGTCAGATAGGCCCAAATTTGGTTCCAGTGTTCAGGCTAAAGAGAGACTAAAGTTTATTCTGGGAGCTTCTGAGGATAATTCCTCCGATGATGAGACTTTGGTTATGGGCCAGACCCCCAAACCTCAGCCCAACAGCACAGAGACACCTAATGTACTACCAAACACGTCATCAGAAGTGCTGCCACCCCCGAATCCATCAGCAAGTTTGAGGTGAGCATCCTTAGAGATGTTTTATTGTTGTTCTTGTGTGTGCACAAGGTTTTAAAGAGTTAGTTCACCCAGATAGCAAATTTATGTAATTAATAACTTACCCTCATGTTGTTTTAAACCCGTAAAACAGTTATCCTCAAATCTGGCTCGCGAGATCCAGTTTCCTGCAGAGTTTAGCTCTGACTCTAATTAAACCGACCCTTTTGCTATTTTTGAACCAAAATGTATTTTTGATGCTTGAAAATATTCTAACAGACCCTCTGATGTCACATGGAACTAACCCTTTAAGCTGCAAATGTGCTGCTGACATGACATGAAGGTTTTAAAGCCACTGACAAACAGCAACAAAATTAACAATCTGAGTAGAAATGTGTTTGCATTATAATGTGTTTGCATTATTTATAAAATAAAAGAGTGAAAAAATACATTTGCAGGGCAACTATTTTAACTTAACTTAAACTTAAAACCTTTACATTTCTTTTAAAAATTATTTTTCATAAACTCAGATATGAGCTCTGGTCTTAAATGCAGTGTGAAATTAATTCAGATTTTTTTCTCTTGGGCCTTAACGTGACCCACTTTTTAGTTATAATAGTTTAATTTGCTGTCTAGTCTTGAGATTTGCTACCAAAAGAGGACGCTGTACACCACATGAAAGAGTCGAAAGTTAAACGGGACAGAGCGTTGGACCTGAAATACAGCCATATGGCCATTCTCAGTGATCACATGACCTGTTAAAGTGACATGCCGTACATTTCTGTACTATTAATGGAAGCAAAGCTCCTGATGTCGACTTTCAAAGACTTTCTCGTTGCGTTTCAGTGTTTTCTTTTAGAACGTTTCCAGAGACAAAATACCCTAGACATATATTTAGGGATGTGTTGGGTCAAGATGTTTTGATGAGGTCCCCGGCTTTTAGTGAGCTATCCTGTTGACATAGGCTCAGTTGGGTGGACTCAAAACCAATGGATAGAGGTTGCACATTAATTTTGTTTTCCCCCACAGTGGAAGTAAAACTTAACAGGAAAAAGGTAAGGTCATTATTTTGGTGACATTTGTCTACACAGATCTTTTCTTGTGGTGACATTTGCTGAGACAGCTCTGTTTTTGGCTATAGCAGGGGTGTCAAACTCAATTCCTTGAGGGCCAGAGCCATGCATAGTTTAGATTCAACAAAATTTAAACACACCTGATCCAACTAATCAAGTTTTTCAGGCTTATTTGAAAGCTACATGGTATGTGTGTTGAAGCAGGGTAGGAACAAAACTCTGCATGGTTCAGGCCCTCCAGGAATTGAGTTTGACACCCCTGGGTTATAGTGATCATAATGTAAACAAGCATCTGTTATTATATTCAGCAGTTTGCTAAAATGCAATCTACAAATTAAAACTCTTATCAAATATGCATTAAACATGGTTAGATTTGCACTTTATTTGCACAACTATTTGCACAGTGTGTGGGTAATAACCCTTCAGAAACTTATTGTAATTTAACAGGTATTTTGAAAGGAAGTTTACTCTTTTTGCATTTATTTCTCTGGAGAGAAACCAAAAAACAATGAACAATGAATTACCAAGAATGTTTTTCTTAAACATGCAGTGGTGAAGTGAGGTCCTCGTTGACTTGGGGGAGGGGACATGAGAGGGCAAAAGAGGAAAAGGGAGGGAACATAAAATGTTTTAGATGTTTGTTTTTTTTCTTGTCCTGCACTATCATCTGATTCTTCGCCATGGACAGTGAAGGAGGGCAAGAACTCAACTGGTTTCAGTGCCTCAAGAGGTTGGTGCCAAACCAAACATGCATTTAGTTCATTCTGTCCTCTAGAACCTCCCGTTTGTAAGTGTACACTATGTTCTTGACGAGGGTAGTACACTGGAAGTATAAAAGGGGTGTGGTTTGTGTTGTTGTTCCTAGCAGTGTAGCATAACACAGCAGCTCGCGAGTTTATCTTAACTGCACAGTAGTGTTAGAAAAGAGTTTCGGAATGCAGAATTTAGATTGCTGGATTTCGCTGAAATGCACAACACAATACAGACTGTTTAAACGGTGCATGAAGGGTTACATAATGTAACCTGCATGATGATGTTAGCATGTGTCTCTTTAAATTCATATACTTGTAAAAGCTCAGAAAGTGGATAACATATGAGATCTGGAGTGATAATGGCAATGTTTGAAAGGTTCTCCGGATGCTACATGCAGTTCTTCAGATAACAATATAAACAAATGCAACTGCTCATCGTTTGTGTACCGTTTATGCTGGTTATGAAGTCTAAGAATGCATACCTGTCAAAAGGATTGTCGACAAGGATAATAAAATCTTTAGGTACTTTTCATTTTTATGTGCACTCATGAGCAGTGCATTAGTTATAAATTATTTAAAATCTAAAAAGTTTGTATAGGTACCATATTGTGTTTGAGGCAATATTAGAGATTTTTTTTAAATCAGTGTGTCAGTATTGGATATTTATTTGGACATGCTCTGATCCCTTATATTTATATTTAGATGACATTTGCTACCATTTAACACTCAATTAAAGCACTTACCCAAATGTAATTTTATTGATTTATTTATTTTATTTTTATAGTATACATATTTAAATTTGAAAGTATTTAAAATCATTGATTTCTGATTTTAGTGTGTTATTTTGGAATTAATTTAGACAAAATAGTATATAATTTTGATCATCATGATTTTGGCTAATTTTAGTCATTGTGATATTGGTCTTATTGATGTTGTTAATATTAATATTGACGTTGTGTTAATTGAATGCTAATATTGACACATTCTCTATATGCTATGCTATGCTATATCTCTATTTGCTTTAAAAGGTAACATGCAACATGTCTTGCATTTAGTTATTGAGTGATATTTTTTCAAGTGACACATTTAAAAGACAGAAGTCAGCATCTCAGAGTTTTGTTTTCCACTGATGCCTGCAGAAAATGAAGTCTGATCCTGCAGGAGATCTGCAATTCTCTTCTTATTTTAAGCTGTCACCTTGGCATACAGGAAGCAGTATTGTAAGCTGCATGTCACTTTTTTGTCTTCTGTATTCCACCTTTCCCATATGAAACAAAAATATATTGCAGTATATTGGAAAATATCATGTAATATATTAGGCATATATTCTTATATATATTTATTTTTTCCAATATATTGCAATATATTGAAGGCGGCAATCATTTGTATATTTTGCAATATATTATATAATATATGTATCATCAATATATTATTAAATGTATTTAAATATATAAAATATTAGAAAATAAAAAGGGAAAATAATATATTACAATATATCACAATATAGTTTAAGAAATATATTGGTAAATATATTTTCCTTTCGTAAGGGTTTACTGTACATTCATTGCATTACATTCACATTTGCATGAAGACATGGGTCTGTGACTTAAAATGTGAAGTTAGCTGTAGTTCTACAGTTCAGGGGTTAGTTAATGGTCAGTCTGTAGCCTTTATGATAACACATTAAGCTGTGATTGGCTGATTTGCTTGTGGGAGCATTTATATAGCACACTTGGACAGAGGTGGAGAGTACAGAGGCCAGATCAGATTTGATGGATTCTTACCTCGTATGTTTGTTTTTGTATTGTTTGATGACTGAATATGCTAAATATTGGCTGAAATGGTGCTTTGTTGATGTTTCTCATAAAGGCTTAAATAAAAGTAATTCGTTATTGGAGTCATAACCAGCTTACTTTTTAAAATTCACTGTAAATGGCAATAATTACAATTATATATATATATTTTGTGTCTATAGGCCTAGCATGTCAGGCCCCCACCTGCTGAAAACAGGCAAAGAACACAGGAAGATGGACGCGCCCAGAGATTTCACTGTTGCCTCCCCAGCTGAGTTTGTCACTCGCTTTGGGGGAAACCACATTATAGACAAGGTTAAAGTTGTGCCTTCGTGTGTGTGTTTCACATACAGGAACAGTAAAAAAAAAAAAAAAAAACAGATTTTAAGATTTGTTTGCTCATGTAGTCTTTTTCATCTCTCTCATGTTAGGTGCTGATTGCTAACAATGGCATTGCTGCAGTTAAATGCATGCGTTCAATTCGACGCTGGTCCTATGAAATGTTCCGTAATGAGAGGATCATTCGCTTTGTGGTGATGGTCACACCCGAAGACTTGAAAGCCAATGCAGGTTCACAGATAAGAAAAATATTGTTCAATTTGCAGTATTTTTTTTTTGTGCAAATTTTTTTTTGTGTGAATATTTTATATAATATGACATTTATTATTATTTAATTTGATCTCGTTTTACTTTATTTCATAAATATTTGGTTCTGGACATTTTCAATTTTGATATATTTTAGAAATTGTCTAAATTTCCCTGTGTTCTTATCTAGAATACATTAAAATGGCTGATCACTATGTGCCAGTCCCTGGTGGCCCAAATAACAACAACTATGCCAATGTTGAGATGATTGTGGACATAGCTAAAAGGATTCCAGTGCAGGTATGGCCTGTCCAAAATCTGTCTCAATGATGTGTGTTTGCCATCATTACTAATAATGGGCTTCTCTTCTTATAAGGCCGTTTGGGCTGGATGGGGTCATGCTTCTGAAAACCCCAAACTTCCAGAGCTTCTCCATAAATCAGGGATATCTTTCTTAGGTATTTCATCTCATTATATAGAACCTGTTTAGACAGCTTAGCCTTGCTAGTTGAGGTCAAAGAGGGTTGATGGAGTTGTCTTTTTCAGGACCTTCCAGTAAAGCCATGTGGGCATTAGGAGACAAGGTGGCATCTTCCATTGTAGCTCAGAGCGCAGACATCCCCACCCTGCCCTGGAGCGGAACCGGTGAGAGATACTATTCACAACATGAGCTGTTGCTAGGGTATTTGTGATGTCTTCATCCCTCTTTGTCTTTTTTTCAGGTCTGAGGGTTGAATGGACAGAAGAAGAACAAAGACATGGCTGTGTAATCAGTGTTCCACCTGAACTTTATGTGCAGGGCTGTGTTAAAGACGTGGACGAGGGCCTAGTGGTGTGTGTTCACTACAGAATCGGTTACGGGATACATACAGCTTTGATTTCGTTTATCCTGCTGATTTGGTGATTTCATGTGGTTAGAGTGCAGAAAAGATTGGCTACCCTGTGGTAATCAAAGCATCAGGGGGAGGTGGTGGGAAAGGCATCAGAAAAGTGGACAGCTCCGAAGACTTTCCTAACTTTTTCAGACAGGTACACACTACACAGTGCTTTACTTTGATATGACTTCATTATTTTGTGTAGTTAGTTTCGGATTGATTACGTAGTACTATGATGTGTTTGTTCTTCACTACAGGTGCAGGCTGAGGTGCCTGGTTCACCCATTTTCATCATGCAGCTAGCTGAACATGCACACCACCTGGAGGTGCAGATTCTGGCTGACCAGTACGGTAACGCTATCTCTCTGTTCGGCAGAGACTGTTCCATCCAGCGCCGCCACCAAAAGATCATAGAAGAAGCTCCTGCTACCATTGTCTCCACCACCACTTTCGAGCAAATGGAGCGGGTGAGACACAAATCTATGAATATATTGTGGTCATGTTGCCTTTGGCCATTCATAAGCTGTTGAATTGGGCTGTAAAGGTCACACCATAGGCTTAGTAACTATTAGTTGTTTTGTAACTAACTCTGAAATATATTTGGTTGCACCATTTGTTCTTAAGGCAGAATTTAGCTAAAATGCATAATTTGAATTACAGCGTTCAAATTTGTGAGCAGAAGTATACTTGCAGAATACATTCAGATACTTTAATTGAAATTAACGAGCAATAAATAAATACTGATACATTTTTATTTATTTATTTAGATTTGACATGCACAACATGGAGTGATGCACACTAATGTGCGCTATTTAGAGTTTGAGTTTTAATGACCATTCATGATATTTTTGTGAATTTTATTATTTATTTGATTACATCTCTGCCTTTGGTTTTGGGAACTATTCCATAATGACGTTGATATTGGCATGCACAATTTATTTTCTGCTCTGTGCGTCAGTATGCAGTGCGTCTGGCTAAAATGGTGGGCTATGTAAGTGCTGGTACAGTGGAGTATCTGTTCACCGAGGATGGTAGTTTCCACTTCCTGGAGCTGAATCCACGGCTCCAGGTGGAACATCCCTGCACTGAGATGATTGCTGATGTTAACCTTCCTGCTGCACAGTTACAGGTAAAGCAAAGTACAGCTATTAGGAGGAAAAGGACTCGGAAGCATTGGGTGTATGAGTTTTTGTTCTGTTTTGGTTTAATGAAGATATGAGATTCTCACTGCAGTGTTGCAGGATCGACTCTATATATGTTTTGTTTCATATTTTATTATGGTTGTTGTTAAAATATATAAATATAATTCTCAAATGCTGATCATAAACTGTTCCTTCTGTACCTTCTCCATGTAGATAGCGATGGGGATCCCTCTTTACAGAATTAAGGATATCCGCGTCCTCTTTGGTGAAACTCCCTGGGGAGACACACCTATTAACTTTGAATCTCCAGAATGCATCCCCTGTCCACGAGGACATGTCATAGCTGCACGCATCACCAGTGAGAACCCAGATGAAGTGAGCAGTTGTCAACTTTAATAATAATAAATAATAAATAATAATAAATATTTTATAAGAAGCAAATCAACACATTAATATTATTTCTGCTGCTGAGTTTTTACCATCACAGTAATAAATTGCATTCAAAATGGAAAGTAATTTTAAATTGTAATATTTCACAGTATTACTGTTCTTGCCATTTTCGATTAAATAAGTGCTTGAATGGTGAGCTTAAAAGACTTTCTTTCAAAATCTTTAAATCTTACTGATCCCTAACTTTTTTTGTAAGTTTAATCATGCAAGTATCTTAAAACAATTGTCTGATAATACAAAACTTAATATTGCTTGTCTAAATTAATTCATTAGTATCATTTTAGTAACTCCTGCTTAATTACAGTATCTTTTTAGGTGTTTTTAAAAGCTTTGATTTAATGCAATAGGCTTTGAAGGCTTCTACAGCAGTTTATTGCATGATTCATTTCTTTGTCATTTTTTGTTCTCATAAGGGCTTTAAACCAAGCTCAGGCACAGTTCAGGAGCTGAACTTCCGTAGCAGTAAGAACGTGTGGGGTTACTTCAGTGTAGGAGCAACCGGAGGCCTACATGAGTTTGCAGACTCTCAGTTTGGACATTGTTTCTCCTGGGGCGAGAACCGAGAAGAGGCCATCTCGTGAGTTCCTGGAGACAATCAATAGATGCTTGTGTCTTTTCTTCTTTGCTCCTTGAAAAAAAAAAAATAGACAGATAGCTCTGTTTTTTGTAGAAGATTAATGAATGAGGTCTTTGTTCCAATGGCCTGCAGGAACATGGTGGTAGCCATGAAGGAGCTGTCAATCAGAGGAGATTTCAGGACCACGGTGGAGTACCTCATTAAGCTACTGGAGACCGAGAGTTTTAGAAACAATGACATCGATACTGGCTGGCTGGATCACCTTATTGCAGAGAAAGTCCAGGTCAGACCCAAACCTGGGAAGTGAATTGTCCCAGATCAAGACAGAGTCTCTCTAGGAACTTTGTTCCACTTTCCTCTAATTTGAAATAAACTTTGAAGCCATTTAAAGTAAAGTGTTTGTTTTATGTTGTTTCATCGTATGTTTCTTCTAGGTGGAAAGGCCAGACACCATGTTAGGTGTGGTATGCGGTGCTCTACAAGTTGCTGATGCAAGTTTTAGAGAGAGCATGTCTGACTTCCTGCATTCACTAGAAAGGTATTTCCTCTACTCGGGCGCTCCAGCATATAAGGCATTGAAAACCTAAAGAAACCAATGTATTGTACAGCATTCTGTGTTTTTTAATGCATTTCTGGATGTTTCAGGGGTCAGGTGTTGCCTGCTGCTAGTCTAGTCAACACAGTCAGTGTTGATCTGATCTATGATGGAGTCAAATACTGCCTACAGGTAACAAAAAAAAACAGTGAAATCCCTTTGACCATCTTTCCGTTTACCATGGACAGACATGAATCTATTTGTTTGTTTCTGTGGTACAGGTGGCCCGCCAGTCGCCCACCACGTATATTATCATAATGAATGATTCAGATATTGAAGTTGATGTCCATAGGCTCAGTGATGGCGGTCTACTACTTTCCTATGGTGGCAGCAGCTACACAACCTACATGAAAGAGGAGATTGACAGGTTAGGTTTTGTACTGGATACCAAAGTGTACTTTCTTGTGTATCAACTAATGTTTATTTGGCCGTTTGTCATGTGATGTATAGCTACCGCATCACAGTGGGGAACAAAACGTGTGTGTTTGAGAAGGAGCGAGACCCTACAGTGCTCAGGTCGCCCTCTGCTGGCAAGCTGTTGCAGTATGTAGTCGATGACGGTTCTCATGTTCTGGCTACCCAGCCTTATGCTGAAATTGAGGTTAGGATGAGACCAAGCATTTTACATTCCTAGGTGGCAGTTTCTCTTTATATAATGCACTTTTTTAATATACTGCATTAGGACCATATGTGCTGTTGGGAACAGTTATAAATTACTTAATTTTGCTGTCTTTTTACAGGTTATGAAGATGGTGATGACCCTGCATGTCCAGCATTCCGGCTGCATTCACTTTTTAAAAAGATCAGGAACAGTATTAGAGCCTGGGTGTGTAGTGGCCCGAATGGACCTGGATGACCCCAGCTGTATTCATCCGGTGATGCATCTTCCAAAAATCGCATTGAAATCAGCTGGTTAGAAGTAAAAAAAGAAAAGTGTTGTCCGTTCTGTAAAAAGATGTAGCTTAATTTGGCTAGATATCTAATGAATGAGTGTAATTCATGCATGCTGTAGTGTCCAAATACTATTTGAGGCCACACTTTTTGCTTTGTTACTGGTTTAATTTATAGACGCGCTGCCATCTGTGATGAGAACTATGAATTCTTGGTTTACTGCCTCAGGTAAAGCCAAATACAGAGCCATTACCATCCCAGGAAACTTTACCTGTTGCAGGGGAGAGGCTTCACCAAGTGTTCCACAGTGTTCTGGAGAACCTGGTGAAAATCATGGATGGATACTGTCTGCCAGAGCCATACTTCAGTCAAAAAGTCAGAACATTGATGCAATGATCAGACTCAAAGCGGCATAAAAAGTGTGCAATCCAGTCTGTTAACTATGCATATGTGGTTACAGCTGAAGAAGTGGCTCGACACACTGATGAAGACACTTCGGGATCCATCTCTACCTCTTCTTGAACTGCAGGAGATTATGACCAGCGTGGCAGGACGTATACCAGGGACTGTGGAGAAGGCCATTCGAAAGGTCATGGCACAGTATGCCAGTAACATTACCTCCGTGCTCTGTCAGTTCCCCAGCCAAAGAGTGAGTGATGAAATTGATATACTTATCTGGAAACACAGACATAGCCAGTTTTACATAGTTGACTCCCTTACGAAAGGAAAATATATTTACCAATATATTTCTTAAAACATATTGTGATATGTTGTAATATATTATTTTCCCTTTTTATTTTCTAATATTTTATATATTTGAATACATTTAATAATATATTGATTGATACAAATGATTGCCGCTTTCAATATATTGCAATATATTGGAAAAAAATAAATATATATATAAGAATATATGCCTAATATATTACATGATATTTTCCAATATACTGCAGTATATTTTTGTTTCATAAGGGCTCAAGTGTAACTCATAAGTCTTTAACAGTTTTTGGAACCATCATCAAATTAATTAAAAGAAATACATTTAGTTAGCTGATCTACAAATATGTTTTACTTGACAGATTCTTAGAAATTATGCTGTTGTGGCAAAAAAAAAAATTAATCAGTTTTCAATCGACACTTCCAGATAGCAAATATACTTGACAGTCATGCTGCTATGCTTCAGAGGAAAGCAGACCGAGAGGTTTTCTTCATGAACACTCAAAGCATTGTGCAACTGGTGCAAAGGTAAGAAATGCCTGATGACTCGCACAGACCTGCCTCTGCTTAAGATAACCAAAGACTTCTCTCTTAACTAGAAAATGGCAATATGCACCTGTTTTACTTTATTCTTAGGTACCGAAGTGGCATTAGGGGGTATATGAAATCAGTTGTGATGGATCTGCTGCGACGGTACCTTCAGGTGGAGATGCAATTTCAGCAAGGTAAATGTCCCAGTGTATTCCTGATACTACTGTCACAGCAGAGTAAACGGAAGATAATTTCAGAAGTTTTACCTTTCTTATATATATATAAAATTCTGTCTTTCCCTTGACAGCTCATTATGATAAATGCGTCATCAACCTAAGAGAGCAGTATAAACCTGACATGACTCCAGTACTGGAGTCCATCTTCTCCCACGCTCAGGTCTCCAAGAAGAACATTTTAGTCACCATGCTTATAGTAAGATCATTTCCGAAATACTTAGCAGTGCTTATTGATATAATTAAGTTGTGGCTTTGAGTAGATTCCTGTCATTCATTATGAAAACAGTGACAGAATGTTTAAGTAGGAGTAACTTAATTCAGTTTGATTTCATTGATACAAACTGTGCTCATTTAATTTATAATACAACTGATTTTTTTTTTTCAGGACCAGCTCTGTGGCCGAGACCCAATGCTTGCTGATGAGCTCATGGTCATTCTAAATGAGCTCACACAGCTCAGTAAAATGGAAAACTCTAAAGTAGCACTTCGGGCCAGACAGGTATGAACATCAGGGGTTGTGAACTTTGAAATCTGTGTTAATGTTGACTCTGTTCAGAATAAGTAGCATACTACTGTACGGTACTATTTTATAAGTATGTAGACTATACTGTTCACAACTTGTGTATACACAAGTGTTTTCGACTTTAATAATGTGACACTGAAGACTTGAGTTATGGCTGCTGAAATTTCAGAAAATAGTAAACTGCTATTTTAACTTGTAATATTTCACAATATAATTTTTTTTTACTGCATTTTGATTAAATAAATGCAGCGTTGGTGAGCTTTTTTTCAAAAACATTTTTAAAAAATCTTACTGAAAAACTGGTAGCGTATACTGTGGAAAGTATATACACAAGATGACCTACAACATTTTCCAAAATGTTCCATTTCCAGTATAGGAATGTATAGCTTTTTTTTTAACTAGTATATGATTGGACAACTAAAAGTTACATTTTACACATAATTGAAAAACTAAATTTTATGAAAACAGAATGTCACTCTAAATGCAACATGGCCATAACAACTCATAATGTTTCTTTAGGTGTTGATCGCCTCTCAATTGCCCTCATATGAGCTCAGACATAACCAGGTGGAATCCATCTTTTTATCGGCTATTGATATGTATGGGCATCAGTTCTGTCCCGAGAACCTCAAGGTAAAGCAGCAGCAATTCTTTTGTCTTCACCACTTTAACACCTTTTATATATATGATGATTTAAATCCTGCATTTGCAGAAACTCATCCTGTCCGAAACCTCTATCTTCGACGTCTTGCCCAGTTTCTTTTACCACAACGATCGAGTGGTTTGCATGGCCGCCTTAGAGGTCAGTAATGCCTGACCTTTTCTTCCCAAACGTTAGTGGTATGTAGTCAAGACTTTCCAATGTATTGTGTGGGAAATCCTTAGGTGTACGTACAGAGGGGATATATAGCATATGAGCTGAACAGCCTTCAGCATCATCAGCTTCAGGATGGAACATGTGCAGTGGATTTCCAGTTCATGTTACCATCATCCCACCCCAACAGGTATAGCAGCAACCGCATGTAGATTCTTTGTATTCTGAATAGGGCTTACACATTTGATCCAGATTCTGGGATTGTTGTGACTAACCTTTTTTGTATAGAGAAGCTTTTTGGTATGATATTTATGAATTGTAGTTCATTTCTGAGGTGCTTAACAGACAACACTGTTTATGTAATAGAATAACAATACAATTTAACCTGGATATATAGTACAACTATTTTCTTTGACATTGTTTTCTGTGTATCTCTCCTCTGAAAGAGAGACTTCTCTGAGCCAGTCCATAGCCAAATCCACGTAATATGCTCTTTATTTATTAGCATCTCTTTAATAAAGTAATATATAACAGAGTGCACAAAAACAGATTGTCTTACACTCCTAACTTCCCACTTTGGGCTAAAGCCTGGTTTGGGTTTCCCTTACTAAGTTATACTGGGAGATGGTATTGAGCACAGGGGAAATCTGATTTCATACCATCACGCTGAGGAGTTTCAAGTGATTGATCAACATGTTTTGAGTATGAAAGAAAAAGGTACATTAGATTGCATTTGCTTTTATACATTATTGTAGGTATTAATTCTTTGAAATAGACACTGAATCATTTTAAATCATATAAATCACTGAATAATACAAGTCGACATGAAATTAAAATGGACCCTTTTTACTCTGCTAAACATTACAGGTCTCATAATGTGAATGATTCATCAAACGACAAAAGTTTTGTCTTTTTCTGGGTTTTTTTTCCTTTTTTCATCAAAATGTAATATTCAGAAATATGTCACATTATGGAAGTAAAATGGGTTGTGAACACCTTTTCATGTCGATTTTAAACATTAAAGCATCACTATATAAAATCTTCAGCTTTATAAAAATGTTTACTGTTCAAAAATCTCTTCAAAAAGTCAAAGCAGATTGGTCAATCACACGAGTCACGTTAACTGGGGTGTTCTGTATACAAATGGCATATTAAGGATTGTAGCTTTCTCATAAAATGCAAAAAGTGATTCCCTAACAGTTCCATTTGCTAATTATTTTTCACGGAAGTTTTTTAAGCTAATGATGAATATTGATTAAAATCTATTTCGATTTTTTTAAATAGAGAAATATTCCTACTAAGATTGTTTTTAACATAATCATGATAGAAAGAGATCCAAAGTTAGAGGATGATGATCCCATGCTAACAACTCACCTGCTCTCATTTCAGAGGGAGCAGTCCTACTTTGAACAGGTAGAGTACAGCATCTGTTTAATGACTTGAAGAAAAGTAGCCTTAAAGGGTAGTCCTTTATTTGGATTCAATGGCTCAGATAATTTTTTCAATTTATTGGGTAATTCTAAAATCGCAAATTGGCCTTAAAGGTGCTGTTTGTAGGATTGACACCGAGTGATTATACTACATATTGCAGTCCAAATTCAAAATATAAGATAGGTTTTTTTTTCACCTTGTCCCTCCTCAGATTTGACATGCACAGCAGGTTAACGACACAAACAGGAACGAGGTGCCGAAATTCAATTGGGTAAACTCGCAGTGGATGAGTTTCACAAACCAAAACGAAGCTTCAGGCCAAGAAAGCACATTTTTAAAGGAGAATAACTGACTGTAGCATTTTTTTTTAGATAAACAATTATGATAACTTAGCATGTTTCGTAAATATCTGCACACAAATATTTTAATGCTTTAGTAGAGTCAAAATCTTACACACGGCACCTTTAAATATGCTGCCAGTCAACACAGTCTAAAAAATGTGGAATACATTTACCAATCCATTCCTGAACTCTTGCCCGTTTAATTTAGATGATCCACGTTATCCAAGTTCAATGAAGCTGAGACTATAGAAAATGATTACTGAGTATTTTGCTTTTTCCATTCAGCACAAGCAGTGCAATTAGTTTATCCTTTTTGTCCATAACTGGTATCCACAATTCCCTTCTTTTGACGGTTTGCACTCACACACACACAATCCTCTCCCCGCTCAGGTTGTCTGCTCCTGTGAATGGTTCAGGAGAGTTTCAAACAATGCGTCGTCAGGGCAGTGATCTCTTCTTGGAGGGGGCACTGTCGCCCCCCTGTCAGAGGATGGGAGCCATGGTTGCTTTCCATAGTTTTGACCACTTCAAAAGGTGCCTTCACTTTTTTTCTTCTTATAAATGCAGATCTTGATTAAATGGTTAACAAAATGGTTTGATTGTATTGTAGGTGTTTTGATGAAGTTATCTGCCGCTTTGCGGATCCGCTTTGTGAGAGCTCTCTGTTTTCTGAAGGCTGTTCCACATTCTGTGATGGGGAGAGTTGCAAGGTCAGCGTTAGGAGAAGAAACCAACATTAATATTGATTTGACATTATTTACTCAGCCTCATGCTATTCCAAACCAAAAAGATTTTACTTTTTCTGTGAAACAATATTTAGTTAATGGTCTGTCTCTTTTTCAGAACATGAAGGAAAACCCCATACACATCATAAATGTGTCAATCAAACAAGCAGACACTGAGGACGATGATGCTTTAGTCAGAGCTTTCACTGCCTTTGCTTACTCTAAAGTAAGCATTTTAAAGACTTGTCCTTTTAGCTGTGTGTGCTGCTCCATGACTTGACTCTTTTTGTGCCTAATTTCAGAAAACTCTACTCTATGAGTATGGAATCAGAAGAATGACATTTTTAGTTGCACAAAAGGTGAATGCTCATATACAACAATGACTGCCATTGCCAAAATATAATGTCAATCAGAAAAAGTTTAAGATGATAAATGCTAAAATAATAAATCTTTGCCGTCAGCGGGAGTTCCCGAAGTACTTCACGTTCAGGGCCAGAGATGAAGTAAGTGATGCATGTGTGGATTTGATCACTTAAAAATGTACATCATAGAGTAACAACTGAAGATTATGCTTTTTTTCCCCTCTTTAGTTCCGTGAAGACAGAATCTACCGTAACCTGGAGCCTGCTCTGGCCTTCCAGCTTGAGCTGAATCGCATGCGTAACTTTGATCTGACGGCCGTTCCTTGCGCCCATCACAGGATGCAACTGTACTTGGGTGCTGCTCGCGTGGAGGAGGGTGCAGAGGTCACAGATTATCGCTTTTTTATCAGAGCTATCATTCGGCACTCTGATCTCATCACAAAGGTAACTGATGTCACTACTAGACAGTTTGGAATCCTGTATTATATTTCATAGAAATGAAGCTGCAGTATTTTTTGAACCTTTCAGAATACTTGTTAATTGTTGGCATTCCACAATTATATCCCTAGCAACCCGTAGTGCCTTTTTTTCTGTCAGTGTGAATATTTGGGTCAAAAGTCATGTGATTACATTAGTCTAGCCAGAGACCATCATAAATGTATGCTTAAAAGTCCCTTGGCATAAATTGTGAAATAATTTACTATACTGCACAGAATTTTTACACAGACATTTTTCTTGTTTATTGTACACTAGCATTTATATTAGATTTGTAAGATTAAGAAATATATATTTTTTTGCGGTTTCATTAGCCATAACTCAAACAATCTTAAAGAAACCATTTTGATATGCTGATTTGGTGCTGAAGAAACATTTATTATTATCAGTGTTGTATTGTGATATTTTTGTGAAAAATGTGATTCATTGTGCTTTGTTGAAAAAAATCTAGAAAATGTTAAAGAACAGCATTTTTTAAAAATATAATATATTTTTTCAATTCTTGCAGAATAAATGTATTAATTTCTTTAAAAAAAATTAAATAAAAAATAAACTTACTGATCCAAACTTTTAATGCTAGTATATATGTAACCCTGGACTACAAAACCAGTCTTAAGTCTCTGGGGTATACTTTTAGCAATAGCCAAAAAAAAAACATTGTATGGGTCAAAATGATCGCTTATTCTTTTTTGCCAAAATTCATTAGTATATTAAGTAAATATCATGTTCCTTGAAGATACTTTGTAAATTTCCTACCATAAATTTATCAAAACTTAATTTTTGATTAGTAAGTATACTTGTTTTGTGGTCCATGGTTTCATAGTATATTGGTGTACGTTATGTTTCAAATTGCTTCCAAGTTCCACTTGTTTCAGACTTGGCAAGAAAGTAAGTGACAATATAATAAAAATGTTATACTGCTTAACTCTTAAATGCAAAACCAGAAATCCAAAGTTCTTATTTCATATAATAACAAAATATGAAAATATGACATGTAGATTGTTGATGGGTATTTCTAAATAGCTTACATCAGAATTCATACTCTGCATTTAACCCATCCAAAGTACACACACAGCAGTGAACACACACACACACACCTGGAGCAGTGTGCAGCCATTTATGCTGCGGCGCCCAGGCAACAGTTGGGGGTACAGTGCCTTGCTCAAGGGCACCTAAGTTGTAGTATTGCCGGCCCAAGACTCGATCCCACAACCTTAGGGTTAGGAGTCAAAACTCTCTAACCACTAGGCCACGACTTCCCCACGACTTCCTTTAATACTTTTCACTCTGTCTGCAGGAGGCCTCGTTTGAGTACCTGCAGAATGAGGGCGAGAGGCTGTTGCTGGAGGCGATGGATGAGCTTGAGGTGGCCTTCAGTAACATATCCACTCGTACTGACTGCAATCATATCTTCCTCAATTTTGTACCCACTGTTATTATGGACCCCTCAAAGGTTAGATTCAGAAACATGAAAATGTATTAATCATAGCTACTGCAAGTTTTCCCGAGCTATATATTTTTCTGGGACGTTCTGTTTTCTTTTCTTACAGATAGAAGAGTCTGTTCGCTCAATGGTGATGCGGTACGGTATTCGTTTGTGGAAGTTGCGTGTTCTTCAGGCTGAGCTGAAGATCAGCATCCGCCTCACCACCAGTGGAGATGTCATTCCCATCCGCCTCTTTCTCAGCAATGAGTCCGGCTATTATTTGGACATCAGCCTATACAAGGAGGTCACTGACCCCTCCACTGGACAGGTACAGCCCACATTTACCAGATTATGATTATAGCAAATGACACGAGTAGTCAAGGAGGAATACAAATGTGAAAACTCTTTATTTTTTAGAGAGTGAAAGACTGCTAAGCCACAACACAGGGTAATGAGTGTGGTTATAGGGCAGATAGCACAAGCAATGGCTAATTCAAAGTCGTGTATGTGCTTTCATCTCTATTTTTATGTGCTCCAAAGTGCATTTGCATTTCCATTTGCCAACTACCGCATTAGCCGGACCATCTTAAAAAATTGCAAAGACGCCAATTTTTTATACTTGCAGTTGTTGTCGGACTTCATTCCTGATCTGAAATGTGTTATTTGAATACAATCATGAGAATTTTAGTATTTCCCCTATTCAAGTAGATAGAAGCTGTACTTGCATTACTGTAAACCAATAATTTACTTATAATAATTTACTGTATGTCCGGCAGGTGATACTTTGATGTTGAACAATTCTAGACAATTCTTTTCAATTCTTTTTTCATAAGGGTTAAGGATGCAGATTACAAAAAAATATATTTACTTGCATGTATTCATGTTCTGCAGATAATGTTCCAGTCATATGGAGAAAAACAAGGTCCACTGCACGGCATGCTAATCAACACACCATATGTCACAAAAGATTTACTGCAGTCCAAACGCTTCCAGGCTCAGACCCTTGGCACTACATATGTCTATGACTTCCCTGAAATGTTCAGACAGGTGAGATGATTCATTTAAGATTAAACCTGTTCTCAGTATGATTGTGGCGGCCTTGTTTTTGGGATGTATTGTTGGATTGACATTAGCCAATTATCTTCTTTTTTTTTTTTTCTGTTGTCAGGCTTTGTTTAAGCTTTGGGGACCAGGTGACAGCTACCCTAAAGACGTGTTGATGTGTAATGAGCTGGTCCTGGATTCTCAGGGGAGACTTGTGCAGATGAACAGGCTACCAGGAGACAATGAGGTGCATCAGTGAATTCTCAAAATATTCCTTAAGGGATTTTCTCTTAGGCAGTGTGTACACTCTGTCGCACAGTACTAATTCTCTATGGATTGTAGAGGAACGCTCTTCATCAGTCAGACTAATGCAACTGGTTTACTAACTTTTTCTCTGCAATGAAGTAAATGGATTAGCTGTATGGATTAGCTGTATGTAAATCATTTGTTTGTTTGTCCTCCCTTTCCAGATTGGTATGGTGGCTTTCCGTATGAAAATGAAGACTCCAGAGTACCCAGAGGGCAGAGACATCATTGTGATCTGTAATGATATTACTCATATGATTGGCTCATTTGGGCCTCAGGAGGATCAGCTTTTTTTCCGGGCTTCTGAGCTGGCCAGAGAAGAGGGGATTCCACGCATCTACATTGCAGCCAATAGTGGAGCTCGAATCGGCCTGGCGGAGGAGATCCGCCACATGTTTCAGGTGGCTTGGATCGACCCAGATGACCCTTATAAGGTGACCGAATGCTACTAAAGAGTTACTGTGCAATCAAATTGAGTTTTTCCAGTAGGAATATGCGAGATGGGCATATTTTCTTGTAATATATAACTAATGTTTTTGCACCTTTACAGTGCAAAATAAAACCTCTGAGTCTGAATGACTCTTGGGTTTTCATTTTACAAATCATGATTGATGCATTTCTGCTTTGTTTTTCCAGTTTTTGTTCAAGACCAAATATTCTGTTTTGCCCCTGCAGGGCTTTAAGTACCTGTATCTGACGCCTCAGGACTACACTCGCATCAGTTCCTCTAATTCTGTCCACTGTCACCATGTAGAGGAGGGAGGCGAGTCCAGGCAAGCCAACTTGTTTTAGCATGCACAGAAAGACCAATACCCAAACACCTCTCTTTTCAGCTCTCATGTGTTCAAATTTTGTCTCAGGTACATCATCACAGACATCATAGGCAAGGTAGATGGTCTTGGAGTGGAGAATCTGAGGGGTTCTGGCACCATAGCTGGAGAAACTTCACAGGCTTATAAGGAAATCATCACCATAAGCATGGTGAGACCTAACATTATACCAATAATCTTATCAGACATTTTACAGTGTGCCAGGGAATGAAATTCCAATGTTTATTCTATATGCAATGTAAAATATTGGTAATCAAGTAACCATTCTGTGTTCCTCTAGGTCACATGTCGTGCTATAGGAATTGGTGCTTATCTGGTACGTCTAGGACAAAGAGTAATTCAAGTGGAAAACTCCCATATCATCCTGACTGGGGCTGGGGCACTAAACAAGGTGTGGTGTTTCCTTTATTCCTGAGGATGGAAGAAATCCACTTTAATTCAGTGATTTAAGTCTTAAATTCTTTAATTCTGTATTTCTTTATAAGGTGCTGGGTCGTGAAGTCTACACCTCCAATAACCAGCTGGGAGGGGTTCAGATCATGCACAACAATGGAGTGACGCACACCATCGTGCCAGATGACTTTGAAGGGGTGTTAACTATTCTACAGTGGCTATCCTACATGCCAAAGGTGGTCTCTTCTTGTCCAGTTCCTATTTATCCCCAAAATAATATTAATAAAAACTGAAATTATAGTTTATAAGTATAAGCAAATGAAACTTAGTTTTGCCTTTTTTATTGTGTCCTTTTTTTCATAACAATCAGGCATTTATCCCTACAAACTGTTCAGCTTCACAGTATTGAAAATTGGCTGGGGAATGGGTTTTATCTTCATAGTCGTCTTGAAGTTTTGTGCATTTTTATTTTATGTGTGTGTATATAATGTTGTCTGTGTGTGTTTTTGTTAGATTAAATAACATAAAGCCCTACTGGTGTTTGCTGTTATAATTTAGAGCAATCAAAGTCCGGTCCCAATAATGCCTCCCACTGATCCAGTTGAGAGAGAGATCGATTTTGTTCCCACAAAAGCCCCCTATGATCCTCGCTGGCTGCTGTGTGGACGACCCCATCCCAGTAAGAATCAAATTATCCACACAATCTGTTCTGAACATTTCAGTAGATACCATCGACCTCTCTGCATGGGAGCTTCGGCTGATATTGAATTGAATTTGTGTTGGCAGCTGTAAAGGAAGCATGGCAGAGTGGATTCTTTGACCATGGTACGTTTATGGAGGTGATGGCTACCTGGGCTCAGACAGTGGTGGTGGGCCGAGCCAGGTAAGAGACCGAACATTGTTTGATTTAACTGAGGGAGTATTCTGAGACTGACTGTGAGTGTCCTACAGGCTCGGTGGGATTCCTCTTGGTGTCATTGCCGTTGAGACCCGTACAGTTGAGGTTACCATTCCAGCAGATCCAGCTTACTTGGACTCAGAGGCCAAGGTCAGAGTCCTGACACTATGAACGTTTTAGACCCTGACTGTGGGTCTATTGTGGGATCTGTGCTAAGAGCTCTCTGTGTTTGCTGTTAGTATACCCTATTGATTGTTATCAGTATGGAGAAGAAGTGTCTTTTCTGCCTCAGATCTATCAGCAGGCCGGTCAAGTGTGGTTCCCAGATTCTGCGTATAAAACAGCTCAGGCTATTGAGGATTTCAACAGGGAGAAACTTCCACTTATGGTGTTTGCCAACTGGAGAGGCTTCTCCGGAGGCATGAAAGGTATATACAGTAGCTGACTAATATTTGAGTTTGGATTTTAATTTACCTTACTGTAAAACAGTTTGGAGTCAGTAAAACTTTTTTTTTTTTTAAAAGAAAGAAATTATTCTGCAAAGATTGTTAAAGTCTATTTTGAATAAATGATGTTCTTTTGAACTTTCTTTTCATCAGATAATCTTTCATGATTTCCTCAAACATATTAAGCAGCACAGCCACTTTCATCATTGATAATAAGAAATGTTTCTTAAGCGTATTAAAAAGATTTTTGAAGGGTCATGTGGCGCAGAAGATTGGAATAAGGGCTGCTGAGAAGTCAAAGTCAGGAATAAATTACATTTTAAAATGCATTAAAATAAAAAGCAGCTATTTTCAATTCTGTTAAATTATGTGAAATAATGTTTCACAATATTATTTATACTGTATTTTTGACCAAATAAATACAGCTTTGGTGAGTGCATGAGACTTCATCAGAAAAATTCAAATAAAATCTTGAACAGAAGTATATCTACAGTATTCAATGGGTTTTTTCTTTCAACATGAATGCTTTGTGTCAGATATGTATGACCAGGTGCTAAAGTTTGGTTCTTACATTGTGGATTCCCTGCGAGAGTTCAGCCAGCCTGTACTAGTTTACATCCCTCCCCACGCTGAGCTGAGAGGAGGATCATGGGTCGTGATCGACCCAACTATAAACCTTCAGCACATGGAGCTCTACGCAGATCGAGAAAGCAGGCGAGCATGTCGACACAACTACTCTTCTAAATCTTTCTGCCCACTGAATATGATCGCTCACCTCAGTTCATGTTTCCTCTTCAGAGGGGGTGTTCTGGAGGCTGAGGGCACAGTGGAGATAAAGTTCAGAAAGAAAGACCTGCTAAAGACCATGCATAGGATTGATGCTGTGTGTTCCCGCCTGGCGGAGCAGCTAGGTGCAGCATTTAATCTCACTTGAACACAATTTCCAGGGAATCTTTACCTGTGACACATGGTTTACTGTTGCACTCCACGTAGGCACCCCAGAGTTACCGAGCCAGGAGCGTAAAGACTTGGAGGCCAAACTGAAGTCTAGAGAGGAGTTCCTTCTTCCCATCTACCACCAGGTGGCGGTGCAGTTTGTGGACCTTCATGACACTCCAGGAAGGATGCAGGAAAAGGGTGTCATCACGGTAAAAGGAAATCCATTTTTTAGGCACATAAGTCTCCATATGTCACCTTTTATGAAGACAACTTTTTCCAAAGCTGTGGATCACATCAAAGACACATGCGAGAAATCTACTGGTTTTAAAACTGAGTGGCCATTGTGCTTCTCACTTAATAAAATTTTCCCAGGACATCCTGGACTGGAAGAACGCTAGGTCATTCTTTTACTGGCGTCTGCGGCGACTGCTGTTGGAGGAGGTGGTGAAGGGGGAGATCATGCAGGCCAACCAAGATCTGAGCAACGGACACATACAGTCCATGTTACGCCGCTGGTTTGTGGAGACGGAAGGGACTGTGAAAGTAAGGAAACTTAATTCATGTATATAGGAAAACAAAAATGTGAAGATTTCCATTTTTCTCTTTTTTTAATGAAATCAATAATCATTAATAGAATCAGACAATCATCAAGCATAGGGTTTGAAACGATTTGCCAAGAAGAAAACAACAGTTATTTTAAGAAAAGAAAACTGTTAAAAGTAGTTTATAGTGAAGCTGAAATAAAATATAAGTATGTTGACTTGGACACTAATAGAAATAAGTTTAAGTATTACAATTTCTAGAAAAATTTACTTTAACTGTATCTTGACCTGATTTACTAGTATCTGCAAACTTGATCAGGAAAAGCTGATTTTTATTCCATGTAAGGTAATTGTTTGATTCTTCCAGGCATATCTATGGGACAATAACAAAGTGGTGGTGGATTGGCTGGAAAACCATCTGTCACAGCAGGACGGAACGCGCTCTGTCGTCAGAGAGAACATTAAATGCTTAAAGAGGGACTATGCTCTCAAGCACGTTCGCAGGTAATTCACAGTAATACTGGAAAATATGACTACAATTCAAAAGAGCTCTTTATCGTTTTAAAATGTATTTTATTCCTGCGATGAAATAAATCAAAGATGAATTTCAACAGCTACAATATTACTACATTGTCACTTTATCAATGTTTCAAACAATTGTGATGCATATTATTTGTTAAATTGTGGAACATTTTTAGGATTCTTTGATGAACAGAAAGTTTAACAGCATTAATTTAAAATGTAATTGTTTTCATAACAATGTCACTTTTGATCAAATTAAGGTGTCTGCATAAAAAGTTATATTATAAAATCCCTAACATACCCCCAATTTTTAGGGAGGGAAAAAAAAGAATAAGGAAAAATTCAAAGCTTTGCATCCAAAAAAAATCTGTTTTGAGATTAATTCTAACATTACTTGAACTCAAATTTAACAACACGTCAAATTGAAGTCACTAGTCGTATAAGTAAAACCTTTTTTACTTCTTTATCCACAAAGTGATTTTCTCATGGACTTGTCCTGCATTATATGTTTAGCTTGGTCCAAGCCAACCCAGAAGTGACCTTGGACTGCATCATCCACATGGCACAGAACATCACACCCTCACAGAGAGCCAAAGTCTGCCACCTGCTGGCCACCTTGGACAACTCCACCACCAGCTGATCACATCCATGCCATTTAAATAAACTTAACACAGAGAAATGATTTTCGGATGTGTTATTAAATAACAGTGCTTTAAAACTTTATAACAATATATATATATATATATATATATATATATATATATATATATATATATATATATATATATATATATATATATATATATATATATATATATATATATATATATATATATATATTTTTTTTTTTTTTTTTTTAAAGGACGGTTTTGGTCTGTTCTTTTTATCTACACGTTGGTCAGCTGCCAACGAACAATTTTAAAAGTCAGCGATCATATAGTCCACCTGTTCATCTTACTGCACAGTTACTGTTGGTTTGAATCACAGTGACCATGTTAGGATGAACATTTTTCACATGAGCACCAGACCTTTTTTCTTAAACTCTCTCTCTCTCTCAAGAGAGGGAAAGCAGTATATAGTATTTATCTGTTCACGTTTGTGCCTTTGTGTTGAGTTAACCGACTGATGAATGTATAATAAGAGGACAAGACTGAATATTAGATGATTTTAGGGAATCACCGATGCTTGAGAGCACATTCATGCTGTGTTGCACTTCCTCAGGAATATATGCAATATTAATTAAGCAGAACAAACTATTAAATCTCTATTACTAGAGTGAAGTAACAGTATTCCACCTACATAATCACTGTTATTCTCGATAATAACTTGATTTTCTGATAACATACAGTAGTTATGAACAAACATTGCATTGTAATATGTACTTTATTGCTTAGATAATTGTTAATGTACAGTTTGTCATTCGTTTTTCTGTTTATATTGAATGTACATTAATCTGCTTAGTGTTAAATATATTACCTAAGTGACAGTTGTTATAAAAGTGTTATCAGTATCAGGGCCACTGTATATTTGAATGGCTTGAAATTCAGGTGTTTGTATAGTTTATATCACATGACTGCAGGTAATTCTTCGGTTCATATAAAAACAGTCATACAGCATATGCTTGTTCTATGAATGGATAAATGTGTGTATCTACTGGTGCTGCACTGTACTCGACTGTTAATTCTGATTAAAGACGACTTCTTGATCAGATGTAATGCCTTTAATCGATTTTGTGTGTTTTTAGAATTTATACGGTAATCAGATTAATCCTAGAGCCGACAAGTGCCGGACTTTATTGACTGTTTTTCAGGATGTTTCAAAATAAATTCATAATTATGCATTAAATAATGTACATGTCCGTTTTTTCAATTCATAATTTAATTAATCTTAGGAATACAGATGAGTCAGCATTTCTTTCAGTTGTGTGTATATGGTTTTTACTTATTTTTTAACATCTTATTCTAGCCACACTATTTGTAAGGTGCCATTTAATAAATGTAATATCACTAATATTACATCAATTAAATGCCACCCTGCAATGCGTGCTGTATGTTTGTCGTGTATATGCAGCTGAAAAATTAAGAATTAAGAACTGGTTAAATTAAGACATATTTCAATCTGAATGTGAAATTTTATTGCTTGCATTTGAAATATTTAGATATGTACAATAAAAATGATTAATGTCACCATTTCAGCTCGTTTCATAAATATAAATAATAAACATATATTAATGTCTATCAAAAAAGTACAACAAAAGACACACAACACAACTACAGTTACAAGGCTAACAGTTAAATGAACAAAATGAAAAGTTCCTTTTATGGTACAGAAAAAAGCTTGGCAACACCCAAAATCATAATTCCCATAATTTGATCTTTGTTCTTTAGGTGTTGTGTTAACTTGAGTTATTTTGCATTGTGTGTATAATGATAACAGCATTAGTTCATATGATTACATCTGGCCACAAAGCCAATATTGCGATCTTCACTTGTCTGTGCTGTTTTAGGAAATGATTAAACTCCTTATCAATCCCACTTTCTCACCATGTAAATTCTCAAAAAAAAAAAAAAACATTGCTGATTTGGTCCATTCAAACCCAATGCAATTTATATAGTCAATGCAAATGACACCTTTGCATATTGTGACATCACCATAACTGCTACTCATTTTAGTTCAGAATATCGTTATGTTGTCTTTCTGATGTTTTTTGGCTGCCTTGGGAGAAATCTGTGTTGCAGTATGGTTTTAGGAGTCTGACACACTTGAAAGCTTGGATTGAAAGCCTTATAGATGGTCCTGGAAAGTAAAGTTCAGCTTGCTTTATTTCTTGTAGGTGCAATTAAAGCAAAACGATAGGCTTTGTCCCTCCTTGTGTGTTCATATACTGGTTAGAAAGGGCATCCATAGCCGAGTATGAAGAGTAGAGGCCTGTCATCTGCAGGTCTGGGTAAGACAGTCCTCCTTCATTGGACACAGGCGTGACATTGCCAGTGTCCAGGTCACAGTCAGACAGCCGAAGTGGGGAGTTACTGAGTGTACCTAATGTCTCCAGGTTAAAGCTGTCATCCTTCATGTCCTCCCAGAGGTTTCCTGTAATCGGAAGAGGTGAACTCTGTTAAATATCAGCCTACAAACAAACGTTCTGTGGCTTTCAAAATTGTAATATTAATTGACTATTGCTGACCTTGCCAGGTGAAGTCCATAATACTTGGGTCCAGTGTGTCCACCTCTGAATTCATGTCAGTGTGAACTGTGTAGAAGTCGCTGTGCTGCTTGGCAGGATGCTGAGGGAGGGAGCTGTTAGTCAGGTCAGGGACGGTGTGGAAAGGGGGTGTCTGAGCAGGAACAGGGGAGGCCGGAGCCAAGCGAGACTGATTCTGGAGCTGCAGTTGAAAGTGCTGATGCATAGGGTGGCACTGTAGAGAAAGAGTGACCATTGGTTGGGGCTGCATCTGAGCCGGTATTGGGAGAGTCGGCCCCGGTGGGCAGCTGGGCAAGCGTGTCATGCCAGTATCAATAGACTTTTTTCTGCAGCTCTCCGGTCTGTCTGTAATGAGTTTGTCTAATTCATCTGGGGAAATAAAAGTATCAAAACAGGACAATATTAACAATTATACTTTATTTAACCATATTTCTACACTTAATTTCCTGCTCTAGTTTCTGTACTACTTCAGCTTACTCTTTGCATAGAGATAACATTAACATTGTTGGTTCTTGTATGTATCCACATATATTGTTGAAGTCCTCCTGAATGGATGATTCGGACTAAGGTAATAATTAAATGGTCTCTTCTTCACTTCTGTTCATGTGTTTTCCATCCTCATTTGACATTTCACCTCAAATGCTGAAAAACTGTTTATATAGAGTGCAGTGTTTCTGTAACTGTCCAAAGCATGTGAGTATAAGGCAAGTGATTGGATGTCTGTTGTTAAGTGTATAGCTGTAACATTCTAGCACCGCTCTGTTTCACACTGTACAAGGCTGGCACCCGGTGCAGGGTTAACGCAGCAAAAATGGTGCTAACTCTGTGTGAAATGTTCCTTTATCCAGGGTTAAAAGCGGGGTTTAGCATGACATTAACCAAGTTTTAGCGCAGTGTGAAAAGCCCTATGTGATGATGGGTGATGTGATGGGCGCATTAGTTAATTTTAGAATGCATTGCTTTTTTATTTGTCATGTGTCTTCCTTGTTACAGGGTGCATTTTTCTGCATGAGTTTGCTTTGAGTTGAGCCGGCCTTAAATGTAAGAAAATTTACTGCTGTGATGCTAGTGTTAGGGGCTTGTTGTTAGAGCAAAGATGTCATTCAAAGATAATAGTCAAAGACTGAAGACCTGGATTGGCCATGCTTCGACGGATAGCAGGGAGATCTTTGCGCTTCCATTTTTGCATCTCTTCCTCCATTTTGTCAATCTTTGCAGGATTGAGTGCCCAAAGACAGCCCTTTCTGGAGGAACCACTCATCTTGTTTTCCACTTTCTCAAAGCACTTGTTCAAGGACAGGTTGTGGCGTACAGAATTCTTCCATCCATCAGGTGCTGTCTGAGAAGCATAGTAACCAACAATATACTATAAGTAACATTTATTTGATTTCATGGTGTGTCGGCTTAGTTCATCTATTCACCAGCGTTATTTTACATAAATTCCTCACCTTGAAATAAGGGAAGTGCTCTTTCATAAAGCTGTAGATCTCACTAACAGGAAGGCTGCCTGTTTTGCTGTTCTTCAAAGCCATGGCAATCAGACAGCTGAGAATAGATGATTTCAAACAGAGTAAACTTGAAATAAATCAAATCTTGTTCCCTTTCCAGAGAATTATAATGTTATTCAGAGGCTGTCACAGTGAACTTTATTTCACCTGTAGGAGTAGATGGGTTTAGGGAAAGTCTTGGGCTGCAAGTCCTGGTTGTGAGCAGTAATACGGGGTGGAGGAAACAGACTCTGGCTGTTGTAGTTGCCATAAAGTCCACCGGGAGAACACTAAAAAATATAGCACAGAAGTGGTATTTTTAAAATATTATATTAAATTCCTGTTCTTAACGGTCTTTACAAATCATCCCAACTACTAAACCAACCTGTTGGTTTGCCTGAGTGAAAGTGAGCACTTGCTGTGGGGCGGTCTGGTACACTGATGTGGCACACGGAAACCCAGGGGAAAACTGAGGCATCTACAGAAACAACAGAATAAATCTATAAACACAAGATTATTTTAGCTCGATTACAAATGTTAATTCAGTTCTGAATAGGTTATATACGTAATATGAATTTGTTTGAAATGTTAATCTGAATCATCACTCACGCTACTGATGGCCAGAGGGCTGTGCTGCATTTCACTCTGTAGATGAATCACAGATCCTGCTCCTCCTGCGACCGTCATACTATTCAGATGGACTGAAATTTGGAATTTTTACGTTTTTTTTTTTTTAAGAAACCAAAAGTTGGAATCGGTTATTTAATAGGGATTTAGTCCTCTACTGTTAAGGCACAGCTTCCTAATAATCCTTTGTATATTTAAAGAACTGGGTCGAAGAAAAGTCTAAAGGTTTGGTAAAAAGAAATCTTCAGAATAAATGCATAAAAAAAAAGAAAACAACAACTGACAGACAGACAGACAAATCAACATGGATGTGAATAAGTAACAGAATTTAATTAAATCACTGGTTATTGCTAAGGTGTTTGTCTAAGATAACCAGAATTTTGATTATATGTATATATATATACTCAATCTATTCTACAAATTCTATCACAGTAAATCTTCTGACCTGTCTGCCGCTCCAGCAGGCTGTTCTGGGCAGAACTGGCGAAATCAGGCCGTCCCGATCCTATCTGCTGCAGTCGGGGAACATCCACTGAGGTAAGCCAGGACAGCGACTGAAGATCACCAGGCAGCTCGTCCTTTAGCTGTGAAGGGTCAGTAGTCAGGAGTCTGCAAAAACACAATATAGCTCTGCATAAAGCACAAACATTTGATTTTATTTTATGTGAAAAAAAAGAAAGAATAACTTTTGCCATGAGGGTGAACAAAAATTGCACTCTAAGCATTCAACCAAATTTTGCCTTAATCCTTCCAATCATCAGATGATTACATTAGATTTGTATAATTTTTGGCCAACACAAACTAATACTATACTTTTCGCAGGTTTTTCTTTTAAACAGATAAAAGGTGAGAAAATCCTCTTGTAAATCTATCGTTTGGGAATAGAAATAAAACCGCTCTTACCCTCTGATCTAATCCAGTGCAGGCAGAGTTATTTACTCAACTATTTCTTCATTTGGACTAAGCAACAAGAAAGCAGAGAAACCCTCTTGAATTCTCTCCACACTCGCTATTCAGTCCAATAATTGTGGTCGCTATGACAACCCTCACTTTTCAGTTATTTTGGGTGTCTGGACACTTCAGTGCCCCCCTCTCCATTAAACCAACCTCTAACAGTCAGGTGACCACCGCCTTCTTCACTGTCATTGGCTGAATCGTATGTAAACAATGCATGAGATCATTTGAAACATGGGTATGTGGCACACGTTGCCTGCAACAGTTGGTCCAGCCCCATTGAAAAATGATCACCTATTGTGTCCCAAACGACAAATCTGCACAGCGGCACGTGGCTCTATTGTCCCCTCAACCCCCAAAGACCCTTCGTTGATTGTCTTTACCGTTTTTTAACCAACCCCTTGTATTAATCTACTGGAATGACAGGCTCACACAACAGAGAAAAATAGGATGCCATCTGTTTCCCTGTCCCTTTCCACCCAACCCCTGTCCCCTTCTGCCCCCTCCTCCTGCCTGGGGGCATTAGACAGTACCTAAGGGGGGTAGCTGGGAGGGAGTCATTGAAGGAGTTGGAGGTCAAACCGCACTGTACACACAGTCTGCCACCTGAATAAATTACAGCATTGAAGGAAGAACTTGGGGACATGGCCTTGAGCACCCTGATTTCTCTGCTTTGTAGCTTCTGAATAATTATCCTTTAAACACACACACACACACACACTTGCTAGCATGAAACCTTAGATACCGAACATGTCAACACTACACTGTCATGTGCTTTGAAATGTCTTCTTATGCCTGTCCACATACAAAGACATGAAAAGACACCTTGCAAATGTACTAGGAAATTTGAACACCTGGCTTTATGAGACCTGCTTCTTATTGATGAGTGTTTTCTGCTTTCTGATGAGTGTTAACATTTAATAGAATTAAAATTGATTTCTACTCCCTTCCATTTTATAGCTGTATTAGTTTCAAATATCGATTTCCTCATTAATATTACTCTCTACTAATTTCTTAAGCCAATATTAACTTATGAAATGTAATCGTGAAGGACTTCAGAACTTGGGATAAAAGTGTTTGCCACAAGCTTATGTTTATATGGGTAACACTTTATAATAACTTTCATCAATAAATCATTAATAACAAACATTATATAATGCTTAATGGATCATTAGTTAATATATATTCAAAGAGTAAGAAACGTGAGATAATGTGCTTGTTTGATTTAGTGGTATGGGAAGGTTTAAGGGCTGGTTAAAGGGTAAACAGTGTACAGTGGTCAATTTGATTATAAGGGAACACAGTTTAATATGTTTATATTATACCGTTTTGATAAATGAACAAGTATTTTCTTTTAAAAAAATATTTGTTTGCTCCTGTTTATTTTTGATTCAACTGATATCCTGTTTAATGATATACTGAAGATTAGCATGTGAGTGTTGAGGCAATAAAAACATTTTTTGCACCAAAATTACAATCTGTTATTTCTTCAGCCAGCATTTAGCTAAACTTAACCAGCCACCCACAAACACAAATCTTGTTACATTAGCTAAAAGCCCAGTGTCCCTAAAGATCCTAAATGATTAGCAACTGCTTATAAACATTTACCGGTACAAATGATGAATAGTTTCAACTTTAGATTGGCTACTGCAAAACCATTTACAAATGGTTATTAAATGATTAGTAAAGATGTGTGAATAGAGTCTGGACACTTTTTGCCAAGCCTGTGTGTGCTTCTCTCTTTGGTATTAAAAAATAGTAAACATTTATAAACATTTGCAAATGATGAATCCATTTTGGACTCGGTACTGTAAAAACATGAAGAAATAATTAAGAGATAATTTTTTAAGATGATTAAATAGAGGTATACACAACAAACAAAGACCAACAAATGAAGATCATATGAACTGAAAGTTTACTAACATTTGTAAGCATTTCAATCTACTTTAAATAATCATATGTTAATCATTAGATAATGTTTAGTACGTTCATTAGTAAACATTAACAAGAACATTATCTCATATTTCTAGCACTGTGAATATATATTAACTAATGATCTGTTAAGCATTATATAATGTTTGTCAATAATTTATAAATGAAAGTTATTCTAAAGTGTTACCTTTATATGTAATTAATTGCCACAACAACCGTTAAACTCCTTCATGTTGTTACATATTATATGTTTAATAAAATATTATAGAAAATATTTTATATTATAATGTATATATATATATATATATATATATATATTAGTGCTGTCAATCGATTAAAAAAAATTAACTAATTAATCGCACAATTTTTAAAAATTAATCGCGATTAATCGCGATTAATCGCAATTAAAAGACTGAAACTTTTTGGATATGTAAATGTAAAATGTAAATAATTAATGTAAACTCAAGACATTTAAATTTAAATTCAAAATATTTAAATTCAAAATATGATTGTTTATTGGAATTTTTGTTTAACTTGTAACACAGATTTTCTCATGTAAACAACATACCTGCAATAAACCATCAATATCCTCCAAATTAACTGTTGGCTTGAAAGCCATATTTATTACAGAAATAAAAACACAGGCATGTAAGTACCATTTGAATTTCAAAACAATCAATGCCAATGAAAAACAAAAATGATTTCCATGTTGAAGTCTAAGTGGACTGCAAAAAAATTCCAAAGTATAGTCATTGCCAGTGCTTTAAGTGGGCCAGTAGGCACCAGTACTCAGTACCGCCACTTCCAAATATAGCTCTTGAGCGTACCGCCACCTCTCCGTGCGCCCAGAACGTGCTTGAAGCGTACCGGTACGCTCATTTGGACATCTGTTTTAATAGAGGTTTTAATCTTTTACCTGCACCGCCGATTTTCAGAGCGCCCTTCACAATGCAAGCTTCCTAATTCATCCCACCGAGAGCAGAAACTGCATTACCCATTCACCCTTAAGTTATACAAGTGAATAGCGCATGTGTCGCTTTTCCAGCTGTTAAGTGTCAACAACTCAACGTGGCCGGAGAAGGTGTGTGAAACTCGTTGTGAGTTATACTAAAGCAAAATCTTGAGTATTTATTGTCTGATAAACATTAAAAACTGTCTGCGGAGGTTGAGTCGTCCTGCAGCCCCCGCTGGCTGCTCATTGGCTGCAGCATCTTTTTTCTAAGTTCTAAAAAAATACCGTAGACGGCAAGGCACAAATTTAGATATTTATTTATCTAATTAATCTATAGCCTATGCACAAAGACAATATGATCTTTTTGTTTTAAAGCTTGATGAAGAGAGAGAGCGCAAGTTGCTGCAGCTGTGAGGAGGACAGTGATGCACGCGCACAGGAGTGATTGACAGTTCGCGGCACTGTGTACAAAAAATACTCCGCTACAAAATTATTTCGTTTAAGCTTATTAACGTTAGCGTTACAGAAAGGTCTGATTTACGCACTGTTACAGTCATTGTTTATTTTTATTTTTTTTTAAACAATGACATTTGAGTTCATGATTTTAATGTTGCTGTTTCTTGTGGCAGACTAAATGAAGAGTAATGTTTCTTGTGGCAGACTGAAGAGTAATCCGGCAGAGTTTTATACTGAAACTTTCCGTCTAAAAGTCCTTCCTTGGTCTTATCCATATTTCTTTGCACGTTGAACACACATAGGCCACAACTGGAAATAAAAAAAAACTGCAACCGCGTTAATTGCGTTATTTTATTTTAACGCGTTAAATATTTCAAATTAATCGAATGCGTTAACGCGCTAATTTTGACAGCACTAATATATATATATATATATATATATATATTATTTAAGTGTGTAGAATCCTTCACACAAAGCCTGAGAACTTATATTATAAATTATAACCGATAATTTAATGTTGCCAAGAAGAGCATCCACTTGTCCTGCCAGACAATGGCTGCACTGTAATGTCAGAAGCACATAAATAATTAATTTTAAAACGTTGTCTTACACTGCAGGTCTGAGATTGATGCACAGATATAATAAAGGAAATAATAATAAAAGTATTCGTTATAGAATATAACTGTGCCTCAGTAATTGGGAGGAGACGGGGCTTTATTTCGGAAAGAATTCATAACATGCCACATAAACTCAAATTTAGGATCATCAAGAAATGGGGGCCTACATCCTTGTACTGATTAGCATTTCTGAAATCTTATTCTAAACCCAGCTGTGTATTGTACAGTTTACGGTCATTAGGATGCAGTTATACAAGTGGAAGAAAAAATGATTTTATTTGCTCATTGATGCATTGATGCTCATTGAAAGGGGGAGGCGGGCGCACACAGTCATGGTTTATCACAGCTCAAGTCGCCCTCGTTTACATTCTAATTGGGAGCCACTTCTCCTTGTGACCCGTGGGGGCCCCCGCCAAGGTCCTCAATCCCTCCGTGTGCCGACAGCGGGCGTGTAAACAGAGCTGATGCTTTCTGACAGATCCATTCAGAGCAAAGATGATGTATTCTCTCGCTCCTTTCTTTTTTCACAAACCTCAATTCCCTGCCTCTCAAAACACACCTTTATTTTACAGAATAGGGAAGGAGGAGATTGTATCAAGATTAGCAGCGCTCTTCTTTTTCCCGAAATTATCTTTTTATTCTCTAATCTGCTCAAGGTTCAAAAGCAATGGGTTCAGCCATCAAAGGAAATCGCCCCCTACCTGTAGTCTTGTGCAGAGATGTGGTGGCTTTGTACAGGGTTTTCGTGAATTCCTGACATCCTGGTTGTAATTCCACTTTCAATCATCTCCTGGCAGATAAAATGCAAGTAAATTAACAATGCAAAGAGGAGAATAAAATGAATTTTAGAAATGTGCATGTGGTCATGAGAAAGTGCAAATACACATAGTACAAATAATTTACTTTTTCCACACAAAAAAGAAAGAAAGAAAGAAAGAAAACACGTCCGACACGCACCACATGGCACCCTGAGAATACATGATTTTGCTAATATAATTAAATTAGGAAATCACCAACAAAAACTTGACACATAATAACTAAGTGATCAAGAAAATAAAAAAAGATTAAAAATTAAATTTTATCCATTACATTTTTACACTGTTGATGTGATATTTGCTTTGTTGACAAAACTGAGATCACCAGACGTCATCAGTCACCGTTACCTGTCACTCTGCTCGAGCGTCTCAATATTTAATATAGCCACGTCACATTGAATTTAACAGAAAACGTTAAGTATTTCTTAAAGTATTTCTTCAAAGCACCAGCTAATAAATAAAATCATATGTTTATGTCACACATCAGTGTCCATGCTGTATTGGGCTAAAGTTATATGTCGGCAGCCTCTAGACTTATTTTAAAATATCAATAATAAAAACATTAAATCTTACCTGTTAATGCTGAAGATGTTCTGAGGTATAGAAAATCTTGGATAACGAGACAGGGGAAAGCTCTACTGTTGGTCGGGGCACTTGTTGTCCCGCAAGAAAAAAAAACAACAACCGTTTTTTTAAATTTCCCTCGTCCGTGAGGTTCGCTCTTGACGGGCATGCGCACTCTGTGCACACGCAGCGCGAGCCGTGGACAGGGGAGGGGGGCTCGCGCGCTGACTGACAGCTGTTGCCTTGCCTCCACAATCACGTGAATTATCTCTGTCAGTGCATCTCACCTACTGGTTTCCAATGTTTTTTATTCAGTCATTACTTCTCTTCTGCTAGATAAGCGTTTTCTCCGTTTTCTTTGTGCAGTAGTCCACAGGTGCGCGTTTACAGGTCCGGTACAGCTTCTGTTCCCCCCAAAATATAAATGAACAAAACTGAGTTTGGAAAAAAATCCTCTGGTTCTGCTGGAAGCAACGTTTTACACACTGCGGATTCCTATAAACTCAGGAAAAACGAGCAGTGATTTCTATGTTCACCTCTAGCCATAGACAACACAAAATAACACAAATAACAGATCCTAATGTTCACTTATTTTAAGTAGAAACATTATTTGTATGCAGGTCTAAAGGACGATGCATCCTCTCCGCGCCTTGTCTGTGAGATCTGTCCCAATAAGAGCAGTAGTTCAGTGTACTGCTCTTGATTTAACCGCCTTTGAAGCCGCGTCGTTTGGTTACACCGCGGCGGGAAAAACGCGCTGAGTGGCGCGCTGCTGCACTTGACAGATATCTCACAGATATGACAGGCTCGGCTCGGGGCTCGAAATGTAAGAACACGCTCTCCTTTGAAATAAATATGAACGACAGCAAATAATGATATTGACAATAGTGTGTTTGATTTAGAACGGTTAACAGTCATTTATATGGACACTTGAACTACGTGCAGTTATCTAACGTTAATTATGCAACTTCAGGCATTGTAATTAATAAAAGTAAGATTAACGTTTAATATTTGGATAGTGGATAGCGGAGAAAGGAAGCCGAAATAAGTTCATAACAGCTACCAGATAAGGGTACTTCCACAGTTCTTCATAATTTGATAATTTTCTGTTTGTCTTTAAATGTAACTTAAGGAAACTTTTGTAATTTTGAAATATAGGCTAGGTTTTAAATCATGTGGGTAGTGATCCGGCCAGTGACGTTAATTGAGTCGAACCACATGGGACACTACAGATGGTAAATCGCGAAGTCACAATCAATGCGCGCTTGCAACGGACAAAAAGACGGTCCCACAGAGGAGCACTGGGTCCTAAAGCCCGTGTGCGCTTCAGCTTCTCTCAGACTCAGTCACTGGATTGCACTATTTGCAATGTTTATAATGTTATGGGAAACATATTGTGAACAATGCATACTGTATTAAAACCAGTCAGTTTGATTAAGTTACCTAATTTTAGATTAAACAGGATCCCTCCAGACGTATCACACTTGGTTTATTTAAATTATTTAATTATTTTTCTTATTGTTTTTCATTATGTATTAGAGTTTTTGTTATGTTTATAGCATTATTTTAGTGTATATTTAATGTCTATTACCCTATTGGTATGTTTCACTTTTGTCTATTTGTTCATTGGACATGGTTTAAAGAAATGACACTTTTGAGAGTCATTATGTGGCCTTCTATTTTGTCGTTTTTATGTGTGTTTATTTTAAGCAAAAATCAGATTTAGTGTCTGAATTCGGTTATATTATCATTATTGCTTAACCAATATTTTTCTACATTTTGGCTGACATGTGCATGCAGCTTGCCTTATGACTTTATATTATTTTTGTGGGTTGAAACTTTCTCAGTGCTTTAGGTTTAGAAGACGTCCTGTTTATATTGTTAATCAAAATTGTCATCTTGCATTTACCTGAAGCTTATTACCAGTTTTAGCATTTTTATATTGTTTTAACCAAATCACTTGTAGAGTGAGGTCATTCTTAGTCTGTTCTCACTTCTGTTGGACCACTGTCTCCCTAAACCCAGGACAACACTGGACCACAGCAGAGAAAGTGTGGTCTCAAGATCCGTCTTTGATGGTTCAGAGGGAAAACTCATTAGGATATCTTAAAAAAGGTTTAGAGATCACATGGTCAAGAGTGGTGTCCATTGATAAATTATTAGTAACAATGTTGGTTCTCCTGAGACAAATATGGCTGCAAGAAGAAAGCATCTGAAAAATGTTAGTAAAAATATGGCAGCTGCTTACCTATCTCCTGTCTCAGCTTTTCCAGCATCATTTTTTTGGAATGATTTTTTACTAAATCTAAAATAAATGCTGCATTTGTGTTTTTAAGTGAGTAAAATATTTGATACATAGGCTTTTTTGTACACTAGAGCTCATACTCAAGGAGAACATTTACGATACTCTTAGAATGAAATGCAAATCAAGATGATCTTTAAATTGAGGCAGTTGTGGCCTAAGCGAGTAAGTGTATGCGCACTTGGATGGGTTAAATACAGAGCACAAATTCACGGCTAAACCACCTGAATAAGGGAAGGTGAGGAAAGACTTCAAAACCCTTTAGGTATCTATAATGTTGCAAAATTCAATATGTTTGCTTGTGTTAAACATGTGATCAAGCTTTGCAACTTATTCTTTATTGCAACATCATTGACTAGCAAAAATGCAATAGAGTGCCTTGGCCTACATAGAAAACATTTGTAACTCTCAAATCAATAGACTGAGTCCCCTTGTGTAAGTGGTCACCTCCTATTCTTCTGTTTCTTTTCTGACCTTCAAAGTGCCAGTTCAAACACCACGTCTTGGGGGTCACCAATCAGGTCACCTCTTGACACTTGTCTTGACCTTTGGTCATATCAACAAGTCATGGCTGATCTAAACTCTGACAGGGAAAGTGAATGAAGGCTTTCTTCTCTCTGCTATTCATTTAACACTTATTCAAAAACAACTTGTTTTGTCCCAACTGGATTACGTCAAAACGGTTGACTTTTGGTTGATCTGTTTGAAGATGCCTTGGGTAACCTGTGCGAAAAAGTATTTTAGGATCACTCCCAATGGCACGTGGAGAGAGTAACTGAATAGCCACTAGGTAAGTCTGGAAGCTTTGATTGTATATTCATTAATTACCCAAAACGCAAATGAAAATCAAACCAATGAATGAAACCAACGTATATGATAACTATTGTTATATAGAATGCAATTTTTTATATATTTATTGTTTTTTCTAGCTCATACTGCTCATCAAGAATCCCAAAGTAAAAGAACCAATGAAACATAGCTAATACTGGTAAAAGAGCACATGAAAACGAGAGAGCGAGGTGGGATTTTCGGTGGGAACGCGGCAAAGCTGGTGTTATAATACACCCTTATTCTCCGCTTGGAATCTCTAATGGGAAAATCAAGTGCTGTGACTCCTGTATAATAGGATTTGCCGGGTCTCGTGCTGCATCAGGGCCCAGTGGGCAGCACAAAGCCTGTTAAGGCTGGACAAGCATTACTAGAAAGGGGGGTGTGAAGCAGAATGGGCCTGTGGTGTAAGGGGGTGAAGGTAGCCTTGACAACAAAGGTTGTGAATGGGACAATTTTCAATATGACTGTGGATAGATGTGTAGTCCTACCTTCACACTGCAATGGACTAGCTGTTTGCAATAGACACAGGACTATAAGGCTATTTAATGAGAGCAAACAATTATTCTCAACAAGCTTAAAGTAATATTCTGCATTCAGTACAAGTTACCTGTATAATTCACCCTTCTGCGGAACACAAAATAAGATATTTTGAAGAATTCTGGTCACCAAACAGTTTTGGTGACAAATGATTTCCATTCTATGGAAAAAATACTGAGACTCAAAATATCTTCTTTTGTATTCCACAGAAGGAAAAAAAAGTCAGTCATATAGTTTTTGAACAACTTTAGGGAGAGTAAACGATAACAGAATTTAAAATTTGGGGTGAACTATCATTTTAAACTGAGTCAACAGCATTTGTGGCATTATGATTGATTACCAAAAAAAAAAAAAATCTACACATCCCTTTTTTCTTTAAAAATGCATACATCTGGGTTACAGTGAAGTGAATGGGGCTGATGCATTATTGTTAATATACTCACTGTTTTAGTAGTAGAAACATAAACAACATGCATGTTAACATGATTTTAGTGTGAAATAAATTCACATGTAATTTCTGTGTAGTTATATCCAATTTTACAATTATGTTGCCATGACAGCAGAATGCCATAACCCCTAAAACAATGTTTAAACAGCTTTAAAAATAAAATACTGCAGTAGTTTTTACATAATTATTATTGTAAGCATTTATATTAATTTATTAGCTTCACATTTCTGCATTTTTTTAATTCTAGCAAATTTGGCACATTCACTTCCATTGTAAATGCATCACTGTAACTTCTGTCTTTATTTATTTATTCATCCTTTAATTAATGAATCCATTTGTTCATTAAATGGAGATACATTGCTAATAATTGAGTTTATTTGTATTGAAAGGTGAATTTTTATTTAGTTAGAGTTACATTCCAAACCTGTTCATAATAGATAATAAAAGTTTATGACGAAAGTTCTAAGTGCACTCCAGTGGAAACTGGCCTCACATGTCACCTTGAAATTTGCTAGAGTGAAAATGAACATCACATGCCTGTCAAGCTTGACACAGTATAGCTCACACACTTAAGATTCAAGGCAAGTGCGGTAGGAAACTCAATCTTTTCTGCTGGATTATTTGGGTCATTAGTGGAGCGAAAAGAGACACCAGTCAGTCGTCTCAAGCATGAGTCAGATAACAAGACAAAGGGAAAATAAGGTTGGGCTTCATAGTCATCACTGTCTAAAACCTGTTCCAGTCCAGTCCATCCAAGAACCATGTGTAGTAATCTTTTATAGGCCCGGCAAAATTTTAGAACAAGCTGTGATTGAATGGCAAACATATGCTGGTTGAGTCCTGAGCCAGCTGGCTTCAAGTGGCCAAGAGCACGGAGGAGTGCCATCTGCCCCGATGACAACTTTATTGAGTCTCTCTCTAACTCACTGTTTGAATGCATGGTGGTTAATTAGCCATTAGTCTATTTCCCTAATCAAAGATCAGAAACAGGAGCTGCACTGTTGTAATGATTGGTTTTACTGTAGCAGCGATAGAGGACTGGGGGAAGGGTTGATTTCCACGTTTAGTCGGATTGTGTTTCTGTATCTTTGTGTTACACCCAGAGCAGTGGTAGACACCTAGGTAAGCACTGAATAAGATCTCTGCTTCTCTGAACCCCCTCCTGACTGGGCCATGAATCATTAAATACCCTGGCCTTGCCACCAGAACATGGGTCATTTCTGCGATGAGCACAGCAATAATAGATGGGCATCCTCTCTGCGTTTGAGCCACCTTAGTTTGAACTGCTCGCAAGCCTTGTTAGAAAAACTTTTGATGAGTTTTTGGAGAAAAATTGTATCAAGATTGTTTTTAGATCCACAGTGAAATTTTGGGGTGTTCCATGGCACATGTCGGGATGGTAGGATTTGCTTGGCTCTAGCTGGACGTGAAAGGACTTTTTAGGACAGTGTTGGTCTGGATGCGAGTAGTTCTCATATTTTGATCGGCAGCTGACCAAAGATGCAGGTACGACCTGTTTGCATGTGTCTAAATATATTTGAATGAGTGTGTTTTACTGAACATAAGTTCTAACTGCAATAATCTTTATAATCATCCAGAAATATTTTGCAGCAAAGAAAACAATAGTATAGAAATAATGATGAAAAGCAAATATAAAAAAAAGACTTTCAGCATTCAAAGTGACCATTAACATGCCTCTTTTTCTATTTTTGGTTTCTGATTCCTGTTTGCTTTTTTCCGTCACAGTTGGTGGTGAAAGCTTTAGTGTAGTGCAATATCCAATATATCACCCAGCTGATTAATCACAAGCTGTAAACCTGTCAAAACTTCAAGTTCCTTTACTCTGAGTAAGAGAGATGTAACTAGACCTCACCGTTCACTTTAGGAGAGTGCTATTTTCCATTTTGTCTAGTCTTTCCTATTCTTGGCTAGGCCTTCTGAGGAGTAGGATGTCTTCGCTGTATCTTTCTTTCTCTTCCTCCATTCTCCCTTCTCTCCTTCCCTCCCTTTCTGATTTGGTCGAGGTCATCTAAACTCAGCCGCAACTGACACTTTAGACCAGGCTGAAGGACTATCTCTTAATTAAAAGACAATAGCTTTTATACCAAAGAGGGAAGCCGATGTACTTGATGTGACAAAAGGCTGACAAGCCTTGTGACTTAAATGATTTGTGTCTCTATGGCTATTTTACTTTCTTTGAAAGAGAAAGATTAAATCTTCCAACTAAAGAAATAGAAAGAAATAGAAACTGATCTCTTGACTTTGGGCCTCTGTATTGTTTTTCCTTTTCTTACAGGCTACACAGTCATGAAAATATGGTCGACCTTAATAGTTTTGACTAAGATATAACAGCTTACAGTATTCATTTATTTATGCATGGTAATATAATACAAAAGGAATGGGTGGGTGTGTCCAAACTTTTGACTGTGTATGTGACCAATACAGGTTCTTCAGACCTATGAGATGTCCATGCGTCTTATCACACCGAAAGAGTCACACTATAAACATTTGCATCCCCTCTGTCCATTGTTCCTCATGTGACATTGAGTTCAGCTTGTTCCCATGTGAGGACAGAAACTAGAGAGGGGGAGTCTCCACAATAACGCTGAGATTGAGATTGGTTCTGACATCTCAAATGGGGGATCTTCAATGATATTGTTCACCTGCCCCTTTGGCTTAATGCAGGGTGAGAGGGGGAGGGGCATGTTTTGGGGTTGTCGGTGAGCGTATGAAATAGTGGAAAGCGTGAAGTGATGTGAGGTGGTGGGTGGTGATTCACAACTCGCATACGTTGGGATGAAAATTTCATCGGTGGACAGGTGGGAGAAAATCTCTCATCTGAGAAATACGTCCCCCCTCCCGAAGCACCCTTGATTACGGTGTTCATATAACTGCGCCATTCTGAACAAGCGTCCATTGTGTGCCACAAGGGCATGCAAAATGAGTGTCTCAGAGATCAGCGGGACTCAGACCGTTACAGCACAATTTAGTCTGTCCTGTTGTCTCAAGAAGGCCTCATTTCAGAAACTCTCAGATCAGACAAATATAAGCAACCCCCCTCCCTCCCTTCCTCTGTCCCTCCTTCCCGCCATATCTCCCTCTTTCTCTCTCCCTCTTCTGCTACTTTGCCCCCTCCTCTACAACCAACTAGCCCACACCAGCCCAAATAGGCCAAATCTCATCTATTGTCCTGGGACTGCCCAGTGTGAAATTCGGTGTGACATTAAATGTTTTCTAATGAATAAATTTTGAAAGGATATGCAGAGAGAATATGTGTAATGGAATGTAGACTGCATTTTAAAAGCTTCTTCATTGTCCATCTTCTTTGGAATTTACAGGACAAAAAACTGGCCTCTTTCAAAGCAAATGAGGTTTATAGGGGTGAATGGGGGGCAGAAGATTTTGGGGGCTGCTAGTCGTAAGATTAAACTTAGTTTTTTTTCTGTTTATTCTTCTAATTCAATATATGAAAGTCAAATATCCTGTGCTCTAAAAAAATGGGAAGAGGACAAATTAGAGCAAATTTCTACTGCTGGTCCACTGGAAATCCTAAATACATCTTGCATATAAAAATGCAAAATTTTGAGGAAAGAAGTAATGCATGCCTCGAAAGTTTCTTTCTATTGAGAAACATACTTCTCTGGTCTTTTTTATCTAATATACAATGTCAAACACTGAACTGAGGAAGTAACTGAAGCACATTGTTCCTTAGGGTTGAGGATTGCAGTTTCATACTAAACACCCTCCTGAGTTCCCAAGAAAGACTTCGATGTATTAACATTATAACATTAAAGTTTCTTTGCTTTCTTTCTATGTTAACAATTCTGTTCATTTACACAGGTCACACTTGTGACCTGTGTAAATGATACACACTGGAGACTAGATATTGCCATTGTTTAAGCCCACATTATTATTGATGTTGGCTTTAAAATAAACCTGTATCTCAGGGAATATTTCAGGTATACTGAAAACATGCACTCTTGGCTTGGTACTGATTGCTATCTGAGACGGTTGGTAGAATAAATCCAATCACAACATGCTATTTAAACAGGTTTCTTAGCGAAAGCAAAGCTGTCAGTCATAGGGACAGGAACATGGTCTACTCATTGCAGATGATATCTCATTACAAAAGCCTCTACAATAGAGAACAGCATTATAAAGTACTTCAGCAGGGGATTATGCGGTTGGATGATTGTGACTCTATCAGAGACCTTAGACCCCGATTTTCGGTTTCAATCTTAACATGATAGCTAGTCTGTTAATGAAAGGATGGAAAGTCACTAGATAGTTCAGTTTTACTGTTGATATTCATTGTTGAAAAAAAAAGCCAGTTCCATCTTAACCTTGCCTCATCCACAGCCAATATTTCTTTGGAAATAAGTCACTGATTATTTGACTGAAATTTATATTTAGATCTGTTTTACTGCTTTACTGCTTTAAAAAATATGTTTTTGATCATTATGGCTGCAGAATGACAGTGCTATAGACTTGGTCAGTGTAAACAAATTGCATTGGGTCATGGTCATTGTTGTACTTGTCTGATTGGCAGAAAGGAAAGGTTAAACTGGGTCAGTTGGACTTGGAGGGAGCCCTGATTGCCAGAGACCGAGTTGGCATCCAGGACTTTGTGCTTCTTGATGCCCACAACAGTGAGACAGCCTTCCTGGACAATCTGAAGAAGCGCTTCACAGAGGATTTGATATATGTGAGTGAGATATCAAAAACAAAGGTTCATTTACTTTTTACATATTCAATGTGATTAAGTTCATGTCAAATGTCTCTATACTCAGACTTACATAGGAACTTTGCTGATATCTGTAAACCCATACAAAGAACTGGACATCTACACCAAGAAACAAATGGACCTCTACATGGGAGTGAACTTCTTTGAGCTGCCCCCTCATATGTAAGTGTTTAACTTACCTTCATTGCCAAACCAGTAAATTAGACATTTGTAAAGAAAATAGAAATACTTTTTATTTTCTCAGATATGCATTAGCAGATAATGTCTATCACACCATGCTGTCAGAAGCCAACAACAACTTTATTTTGATATCTGGGGAGAGTGGAGCAGGCAAAACTGAGGCCTCCAAGAAGATTTTGCAGTACTATGCGGTCAGCTGTCCTAGTACCACATTACTGGACACTGTGAGAGACCGCATGCTCATGTCCAACCCTGTACTAGAGGTCAGTCCAACGATAATATTCTCAGACTGTGTCTGACCATTCACTACATATGCTTTACATTCATTACATGTGCATTTAGGCCTTTGGAAATGCAAAAACGATGAAAAATGACAACTCCAGCCGTTTTGGGAAGTATATGGACATCCAGTTTGATTGCCAGGTATTGACGAATACCATACTAAGTTCATCCTGTTAAATAATATGGCTTGTTAAAGAAGGTTCATGCTTGTTTAATGCATAGGGAGATGCTGTTGGTGGCCACATCCTCAGCTATCTGCTGGAAAAGTCTAGAGTAGTTCACCAAAACCACGGTGAGAGAAACTTTCATATTTTCTACCAGCTGGTGGAGGGAGGAGAGGAAGACCTACTGAGGCACCTGGGCCTGGAGAAGGAGACTAAACGTTATAGTTATTTAGTTCAGGTATGACTTCTATTTTTAAATCTGATGTGCAAAATAAGTAGAAGATAGTTGTGAAATCGTAGAATCAGATAGAAATAGTAGAATCAGACTCTCCGGTGTTTTTATAAGTCTTTTTTTGTTGTAATAGGGAGAATGTTCCAATGTGAGCTCCATTAATGACAAGAATGACTGGAAAACTGTTAAAAATGCATTATCGGTCATTGACTTTGATGCTAATGACATTGAGGTAAGAAGAGTAGCAATTTTTGTGTATAAATGATCCGATGTGCAAGTATGATGAAAGTTGCAACCTTTGAACATAAACAGATACAGTTTTTCTTTAATATCCTAGCACCTCTTTGGGATTATAGCTAGTGTGCTCCATCTGGGGAACGTGCACTTTGATGGAGACACTAAAGGTTATGCTACTCTCAACACTAATGCAGCACTGCGCTGGGTATCCAAGGTCAGTTGGATATTTTATATATATATATATCCTTAATCATGTTAAATAGTTTACATTGACATACTCTAAATGATTACATATCTGAGTAACAAACATTGCTTTTTTGTGTTGATGTTCAGCTTTTAGGAATCCATGTACAGGTCCTTCATGAAGCTCTGATATTCAGGAAGATTGAAGCCAAATCAGAGGAGGTAAAACAAGTTTGCAATGTAATGATTTACTTGTCTTTTTATCCAAGATCAGTGTTGAAGCAGGTGATAACTGTATTTTTTTCTTTTGGCCTCCAGGTTCTGAGTCCATTTACTGTTGATCATGCCATCTATGCTAGAGATGCCCTGGCCAAAGCCATCTATGGCCGTGCCTTCACATGGCTGGTCAACAGAATCAATGAGTCTCTGGAAAATAAAGTAAGAGGACAACAGAAAATAACATTTCAGTTACCATTTGAGGACATTGATTAGTGACAATTGATTGGTTCGCGGTGAAATTCATTTCAAAGCCGCTGGGTGCAGTTTGTTCCACTGTAAAGAAATGGAAATATTGTTGCTAACTAAATTCTACTGGACAGATTTAATGAAACTATGATGGAAACCGAAATAACTTATTTACTTGCTTCATTCTTTACCTTTTTTTAAGGATTCTGAGAGGAAGACAGTCATCGGATTGTTAGACATCTATGGATTTGAGGTATTCTCTGTTAACAGGTATGTGTTTGGATTTAAATGAGACAGACAGATGATAGATAGATAGATAGATAGATAGATAGATAGATAGATAGATAGATAGATAGATAGATAGATAGATAGATACAGAGAGATAATTTGTGTGCATGATCTTATAGATTTTTTTTAATTATATGTATGCTTAGTTTTGAGCAGTTTTGCATTAACTACTGCAATGAGAAGCTACAGCAGCTCTTCATTCAGTTGACACTGAAGGCTGAACAGGAGGAATATGAAGCAGAAGGAATTGGGGTGAGCTACAAATCAATCATTCATCATTCAGACATCATAATGGAATGATATGCTGAGCTTGAATAATAGAATAAGGGTTTTTTTCTCTCACTGTGTTTCAGTGGGAGCCGGTGCAATTCTTCAACAATAAAATCATCTGTGATCTGGTGGAAGAGAAGCACAGAGGAATCATCTCTGTGTTGGTATGGAATAATAAGGACACTGTTTTTACACACTGAAGAGAAATACTGTAGATAGATATAATTCTCTGGCACTTTTTGGGTCTTTTGGTGTTTCAGGATGAGGAGTGTATGAGGCCGGGTGATGCCACGGATCTCACTTTTCTTGATAAACTTGAAGAGAAAATGGGCAATCATCCCCACTTTGTAACGTGAGTTTGTGTTTGATAATTACCTTAATATTTAATGTGGCACTAAACAAGAGTTCTTCTGCTTTAAGTATCTTTTAATGGATTCAGTACTGCTAGAAACTGTCAGTAGTTTGATTCTTCACTACAAGCCTCTGATAGTGAGAGTGACTCTCCTAGTATGGCCACACGGTCTCTCTTAAGCCATGTATTGACTGACACCCTGATGAAAGTGCACATCAGTCTGAGAGAGAGAGAGATAACGATGTTGTGTTGCTCAATCTTTATCCAGGTCAAACACAAATTAAGTTCCTGAATTACTGATTGAGTGCCAAGAACCTGTAAGTGTTCCTGTAGCTCAATTGGTAGAGCATTATGCAATCAAGCGCAAGGTTGGGGGTTCGATTCCCTAGGAACATATGATAGGTAAAATTGATAGTAAGTCGCTTCTGTTAAATGCATACATTTAAATTTAATTTAAGAACCTCCATGTTATTGTACTTCACTAATAGACAATAGCACTAGCAATGTCAAGGTTGAAGGATTCTCAGAAAACATACATCCAAAAAACTTGAGAAGAAAGCATACAAATGTATGTGCTTAATTACATGCAGTGCATTTATCAGTACAGATAATAAATATACAATTATTTATTATTATTCTAATAGATGTGTATTTTAAGCAAGTAAATGTTATACATTGTTTAACATGGAGGGCCTGCTATTGTTCTCTATCCAGTGGAAACTTCTGTTCTTCATTCAGACATTTTTAGTGACTTGTTTTTATTGTAGTCTAATAAGATCAATTTCCCTTACTATTCTATGAAATGAAGGTATAAACTGGCTGATAAAAAGACCCGCAAGTCTCTGGAGAGAGGAGATTTTCGTCTTCTTCATTATGCAGGGGAGGTGACCTACTGCGTTGTGGGTAAGAGAAGATGCACAAAAACACATCTCAGATGCCAGTTAACCTCAGAAACATGTTTTCTGGCTTTCACAACCTTTAATTTATTATGATCTATTCTTTTTCAATAGGTTTCATTGACAAAAACAATGATCTTTTGTACAAGAACATCAAAGACGTAAGTGCACTGGGTGTACAATAAAGGATAATGCTGGTCTGTGTGGATGAAAGGAACATTGGCTCATAAAAGCCACTTAATAATTTCCTTTCCCTTGTTTTTGGTCCTACAAGAGTTAATGGTAGTAAATGTGTTCATGCATGTGTGTTTCTCATATATCTGTATGTCTCTATGTGTGTAACCAACAGGCAATGCGCCTGTCAAAGAACCCAGTAATACAGCAGTGCTTTCCAGCCACTGAGGGAGACAGTAAGAGAAGACCCGAGACAGTGAGTCCACTTGCTGTGTTAAAATACTGAAATATATTCAATTAAAGTACAGAAAGTTGTTTTCAAGCTAGTAGGGATGTTTTTTTTTTTTAGATTAAATGGAAGTTGCACACATTGGGTTTGACGATGATGATTTAAATGTGAATGATTTATCATTGTACTAGTGTCACCACTAATGATCTATAAATAATATAAATAAAAAAGAGAAGTGTTGCAATGCACTGTAATGCTCTTGACCTAAACATTTTTGGGTTTAAATTTGATTGATTTATAATTTGTTTGTACTGGCATTTTGTACTTGGAATCAAACCCCCAACCTTGAACGCTTGATAACGCAATGCTCTACCACTTGAGCTACAAGTGCAAGATTGGGGGTTCGATTCCCCGGGAACACATGATAGGTAAAAACTGATAGCTTGAATGAATATATATGAATATATAGCCTGAATATATAAAATTGATAGCCTGAATGCACTATAAGTCGCTTTGGATAAAAGCTTCTGCTAAATGCATAAATGTAATTAATTTAATTTAATGTAATATATATATATATAATATATATAAAAACACACACACACAATAATGTGACAAAATGCAGTTTGTAACATCATAAGGTGAAATGATTACAAAATAAATAATTAAAGTAATTAATTAATACCTTGATTACAAACTTATATTGCAAATGTTTGTATGTGATCAAGGGATTCTTTCCATACTTTCAATACACACCTTATGTATACAGTTTATTACTATAAATTACTAATGAGTAGTGTAGCTTATTGCTATTTTAAATCAAGGCGAATGAAGAAAAACAAAGAAAATATCCTATAAAATAAAATAAAATGATGAATAATCTGCTTCTTTGACAGTTCGCATGCTACCTTATACAATTTCCTTTAATCTGAATTATGAAATTAAATCTGTAGGTGGCCACTCAGTTTAAGAACAGTCTTCTGCGGCTGACGGAGATTCTGACAGCTAAGGAAGCGTGGTATGTGCGCTGCCTCAAGTCTAATGACAATAAACAACCAGGTGAGAAACGTGTGTATGTGAATACTAAGAACTCATAAATGTTACAAATACAATTATTCAGAGAAAAAGCACATGCTTGTTTATTTTTGTGTGCAAACTGAATTTAGATTTCGGGTAAAATAGAAATATGTTTTTTTTTTCACTCTGTTTATCCTCTCTTTTCATCACAGGCAAGTTTGATGAAGTTCTGGTTAGGCACCAGGTGAAATATCTGGGGTTAATGGAGCATCTGAGGGTCAGACGAGCTGGATTTGCATATCGACGTAGATATGAGGTTTTTCTAAAGAGGTATGGCATTTAATACCATCACATACTCAGATGTGAAAGCTGTTAACTTTTAAATACACCTCATAGACTCAAAATGCTCATCTAATGCAACATTTCTAAGGTATAAAGCGCTTTGTCCTGCCACTTGGCCCCACTGGAAAGGTGTACCTGCAGAAGGTGTGGAAAAACTCGTGCAACATCTAGGCTACCAGCCTGATGAATACAAAATGGGCAAGTGAGTGGTGTCAGGCTTTCAACTTCACAATTTAAAACTGAGAAATTAGCACCCGTTTCTCACCACACAAACCTGAACTGCTCTTCATATTCTGTCATATTCAAAGGACGAAGATATTCATACGATATGCCAGGACACTTTTTGCAACAGAAGATGCCTTTGAAATCTGCAAACATGAATTGGGTAAGCAAAAGAGAACTCAAAAGAGACATTTAGATTATTTTTCTTGTATTATAATAAGCATGTGTTCATGTTGCTTTTACAGCTTCGAGAATACAGGCCAAATACAAAGGTTACAGAGCCAAAGGAGAGTTTCGAAAACAGAAAGAGGCTGGTAAATAACAGTATTTATTGATTTAATTTTTTTTTTTTAACTATATATTGCATAATATTATGACACTTCATTGCAACATAAACTATATTTATTATAGCATAAATATGTTTTTTTTTTTTTTGCCAACATTTAGCTACAAAAATTGAGACGTGTTGGAGAGGAGTGCAGGCACGCAAAGAAAGAGACCGCAGAGCCTGGGCTGTAAAAGTCATTAAAAAGTTAGTAATATTTATTAATGTAATATTAATCATTATTATTTTTTGTAAATATTAATACATTTCACATGATTTTTACATGATGACATGATTTTTATCCATGCAGATTTATTAAGGGTTACATCACACGACGTGAGGCAAAAACTACTGACAACTCTGAATACCTGGCCTTCGTTCGACAGAGCTACCTAAATAGACTGAAAGACAATTTACCAAAGACTGTCCTGGACAAGACCACATGGCTGACACCTCCCCCAGTCATGACAGAGGTATTCAACAGTGGCCCCAAAAAGTTTGAACACTTACGGCATGGCGAATTTATTCATAATAGCACATTTCATATGGTGTTCTAAGTGGTTTACATAAAAATCACACAAATTGTAGTCATAAAAAGAACACATAAAAAATAAAAAAGCAATAAAAAATAATACAAAGTAAAAAAAAAGTTAAATTAATAATTTAAAATAAGGCATACACAAAAGAGGTCATAAACATTGAGTTAAGTGCTTAATTTTACATATTTTTTTGAGGCCACTGTATGCATTGCAAACGTTCATGTGCAATAGTATTTAAAACTGGGAATGTCTTTAATGCTGTTGTATTTGTAGACCTCAGAGATTCTGCGGCAGCTGCACACACGTATGATGGTGCGGAAGTATGTGCGGGGAATTACGCCACAAAAAAAAGCACAGGTCACTATCACTGTTGTCACATGCTTTTCTGTCTTAAAATACAGTTTCATCTAACTTCGCCATGTTTACATTTTGGCTGATGATGACAATGAAGACTCGAATTCTGTGTCTTTTCACAGCTGCAACAAAAAGTAGTAACCAGTGCCATCTTTAAGGGAAAGAAGGACAGCTACCCTTCGAGCATTGCTGTTCCTTTTGTGGACACTAGAATCAGTCAGTACAGTTTACAAAAACAGCAATTAGTTTTGCATCCTTTTGTATGTCTTATGCACTTCTTTTCATTTATCAGATGAACAAGACATCAATATGAGGGTTCTTCAGACTATACGACATGAACGTATCAAGGTATTAAGAATCTTTCTAATGGATGAGCCCCAGTTGTCAGTCATGCATAATAGAAAAAAAGCCTGTTTCCAGTGTCACCTAAACACACTTTCTCTCTCTGCAGTACAGCATTCCTGTGGTGAAGTATGACAGAAATGGATTTAAACCCAGACCAAGGCAACTTATTCTCACTCAGGCTGCTGTATATCTGGTAGAAGAGGCTAAGATCAAGCAGAGAGTAGACTTTGTTTCTCTAAAAGGTGGGTTGATATGTTGTGAAGTAAAAGAACATGACAGCACTTTTAAAGATGTCTCCTTTTAATTATTCCCCTGTAGCATGCCTCAAGATTTTCACCAGGGCAGTATCCTCAAAGGTACAACCTTGTACCATATTTACCCCTAAAGGATACATATTAGTACCTTAAGGTACTACAGTGTACTCCTAAGGTACCAATATGCACCCTTTAGAGATTTTGAGGGCATGTTGCACACCTAAAAGTACAATTATACACTACTGAGAACATCTACAACTTTTCCCTATTGAGTCTAGGGTCAGTAAGATTTTTGTATGTTTTTGAAACATAAGGCTGCACTTATTTGACTAAAAATACAGAAAACTGTAATATTATATTTTAACATAACTACATAAGTGCAACTATATAAATAACATTTTATAAATAATTAAATGAAGCTGAATTTTTAGCAGCCATTACTCCAGTCCTTAGTGTCGAATGATCCTTCAGAAATCATTCGGATTTGGTGCTGAAACATTTATTATCATCAATGTTCAAAACAGTGAATTGATCTTGTTTACACAGGTGCTTCTCTCAGTAATCTGGGAGACTCGGTCATGATCCTCCACGTTGCCTTGAATGAGCCAAAACAGAAGGTGAGCAAACCAGGCTTCATGCTAACACTGGTTACTTTGTCATGGCCGATGGCCTTTAGGTAAACTCTAAATTATTTCACGATACAATATTACACAAATTCATACATCATTTCCAAGTACTAATGTAGCTTGTTTTATCTTAGGGGGACATGATACTTCAGTGTGACCACCTGTTTGAAGCTTTGACCAAACTGGCTATGATTGCAAACAAGCAGAATAACATCAAGGTTGTTCAGGGAAGGTAAAAAGGCTAACCACTTATTTTCCAACCTGTAATGTACATTTGGACACAACGTGTTAACATTTGATCTTCTCACAGCATAAAGTTTGAGATCCAGGCAGGCAAAGAGGGCGGTGTGGACTTCAGTACTGGCCAAGAGCCTATGATTTCTAAAGGCAAAAATGGACATCTGATGGTGGTAAGTGACTATTTTTGTATTTCTGCTTAATTTAACGTTATTGCTCCAGTACTCAAGACGCTTTCATTATCAAAGGTGGCTCCGCGGAACAAGTCTCGATGATCCAAAGGAGGTCACCAAGTCTGTGTGTATTTCATGAGGGAAACCCTTATGGAAGACGATATCTTCCTCCATCCCATTCCAAACTGAAAACACACACACAACCCAACAGACCACTCAATGCTCAATATATGGAGACAAAAGGAAAGTTACAGCTAAATAGGGAAAATAAATAGTACAAATATTTCGTTTTCATACGTGCTTCCCTCCACGTTATCGTTGTTACTTGATCACATTTCTTGTAAAATAAATATATTATTTGGTCATGCTCATGTTTTGTTGATGAGCAATATTTATAATAGTTTTATACAAATGCACACAAACCACAAAAATTAAATAAAGCAAATGAACAGTTTGACCTACAAAATTTGTAGAAATCTTTATTTGTAATGCGTGTATAAATAATTTGTATGAAAACATTTGTATTCATGAGCACGTCTGTACAAACTTCTCTACAGTATTACAGATTTCATTTTTAAATACACTTTTAATAAAACTAATGATCACAAACCATCTGTGCTGCTACACTCTGCAGCAGAGGAGAGCCTGTACTCTGGTTCTTCCTGGAGCTTCTCTGATGTGGTCCAGTCTCTGATTACACTCTCATACTTGGTGTCCATTTCTCAATTACTGATATACATCCAAACACTTCTGACTACATCTCAGTTTCTTTACTTGTGTGTGATCACTTACAAAATCCAGAAGGGTAATTAAATTGATGGAATTTAATACAGTGCAGTGGAAAGTTATTTAATAGCATCATCTTTTTTAGAGATTGTAGCTAAAAAGGGATATAAAACTTCACAATTACTGGCTTTGATCATCTAAAAGTGCCTCCTCATGTACGAGTGAAAACACCATAACACTGTACTGCCCTCTACTGGCCAAACTCACATAGACCTCTCAAAAAAATCAGCACATACAATCAAGTGACAGCTTGCATAAATGCTTTGCACACGCATAATAATATGAAAATTGACTGATTAATAATTTGTATGACTCTCTTCTCTAATACGTGTAAAAACAGGGGAGTTATGGATTGAATGCTTCTCATAAGGCAATGATAATATGCTCCTTCACTGATCACTTGACTGTTAAACCACACTCACTTGAATCTCAAATCAGATCTCACTATCAGCACTGTGAAATCCCAGTTCCAACACTTGAGTTCAAAACGACAAAGCAAACAAAATATACAAGAAAAGAGGGATAAACTTAACTCAAAAGCCACAAAAATCCAATATCTATCACACAATACACAACAACAACAAAATCTCTCAAAACAGTATTAAGGCACAAGGAACCCGTCTTGACTGAAACAGAAAAATATGGTAAATAACATCAACTACTACGGCTGACAAATTGGAAAAATATCCATTAGCAGCCTAAAAACTACAATTAAATGACAATTTAGCTGATCGACTTGATATCTTCATTGAAATTTGATTTTTGATTAGCAAATAGTGCAACGTGTTCAGGGAACTGTCATGAATGCAGTAAAACTAACCATCTGTTGTGCACTTCGGTTCACATTTACACCTTTATAGTATCTTTTTAGTGAGGTCCCCAAAAGTTCACAACTGAGATTTGAGGTCAATGCTGCATTGCCCTATATGCAATGTTCATATAACATTATCAATACTGGCAATTCTGTGAGCTTTCGTTTCTCTTTTAGGAAGCAGACTCGGGATAAACTTAACTGACGTGTCTGTGTGCAAATAGAGGGGTGTGACTGAAGCGCTGGTAGTTGTTAAGGCACTTAAAAAAAGGGGGAAACTGTAGTCACTGATGGTGGTGCGTGCGGTCATCAGGGCGCTTGATATGGATCCTCCGCACTCTTTCAATGCGCTCCCTCTCTTCGTCCTCATCGATGTGGTGGGAACGACCAGCAGCGCCACCTGTGGCCTCCAGCAGTGCATTGTCAGGTCCGCGGCCATCTTGAGACTCATAGAGCAAGATGTTGAGGGTCTCTTCATAGATGCGAGCCTCTGGGAACTCAACCTGTGACGGAGGGAGGAAATGAAAAAGTGTGTGATATCAACTTAGAAGCATTTCGGACAAAGAGTTTTTGCAGTGCATGAAACATTTAATATTGTGAATAACACTTTCTGCTTCATTTGTAAAAGGGCAAATTACTACATTTTAAGACCTCAGAAGCCCAGAAATAAAGAGATTTAATGTTTAGAAAATGAGATGCTAGACTGTATGGAGTTTAAACATGTGACAGACAGGTCACCCTTTACCTTTGTCTGCTTCTTCTCAGTAGCGTAGACTATTGACGTGCAGCACACCTCTGCAATCTTCCTGCCCTGGCCGTAAAAGGACCAGCAACAAATCTCATCACCAATCACATCCTTGATAAAGAGCACTCGGCCATTGAACCTCAGAGACAGCTTGTCAAACAGCTCAATGTTCTTCAACATATTATCATCAGAGTTGCTACAAAGAGAAAGAGTACATTGATCAGGAAGAAGCTTAACAGTAAGCTTCCCAGCAACCAATATCTTATAAGCATATTTACCTTGTATATGAATATTTATTGTTGCTCCTGTTGTACAGCAGTTTGACTGTAGGCTGCAAATAAACAGAAAGACAAGTCAAGGTTCTGTTCTCGGTGAAAGCAAATTCTATTTTTTATAATTTACATGATAAAGCATTTGTACCTTATTAGCAGTGGCAATGAGCCTCTGTTCCTCCTTAGATGATGTCACCAGTGGGACTTTACAGAATGGTTCGTATGCATCTTTGTTCTGAAAACATTTGTAAATCAGAAGTGTAGAAAGTAAGTCTAAATTTATATATATATATATAATAACTCACCCTCATGTCGTTCCAAACCCGTGAGACCTCCGTTCATCTTCAGAACACAGTTTAAGATATTTTAGATTTAGTTTGAGAGCTCTCCGTCCCTCCATTGAAGCTGTGTGTATGATATACTGTCCATGTCCAGAAAGGTAAGAAAAACAAACATCATCAAAGTAGTCCATGTGACATCAGAGGGTCGGTTAGAATTTTTTGAAGCATCGAAAATACATTTTGGTCCAAAAATAACAAAAACTATGATTTTATTCAGCATTGTCTTCTCTTCCGGGTCTGTTGTGAGATTTCAAAACACAGCAGTTTGTGATATCCGGTTTGCGAACGAATCATTCAATGTAACCGGATCTTCTTGAACCAGTTCACCAAATCGAACTGAATCGTTTAAAATGGTTCACGTCTCCAATAAGCATTAATCAACAAATGACTTAAGCTGTTAACTTTTTTTATGTGGCTGACACTCCTTCTGAATTAAAACAAACCAATATCCCAGAGTAATACATGCACTCAAACAGTACACTGACTGAACTGCTGTGAAGAGAGAACTGAAGATGAACACCGAGCCGAGTCAGATAATGAACAATAGACTGACTCGAGTGCAACGAGCGAAGAACCGGTTGCATCGGTTTTTGGATCACCAGTAGTTCTTTCGGACAGTTCGATTCAATAAACCGGTTGAACAAAACGGTTCACCGGTTCTTTTGCTCTCAACGTAATGGCGTAATTTGCGATTATTGCCCTTGATTCAAGCCTTCGGTTTACCCACGCTCATAACATTAGCACAGAATCAGTTCAGAATCAATCACCAAAAAAAACGGTTTGGTTTAGACGCTCTGTGTGGGTCTGCTTCACGCTGAATCACACATGCGCAGTATCATCAGCTCCTGGGTTCTCGAATCGGACGCGTCTGACAGAAACGGTTCTTCACTCGTGAACGAGTCAGTCTATTGTTCGTTATCTGGCTCAGCTCAGTGTTCATCTTCAGTTCTCTCTTCACAGCAGTTCAGTCAGTGTACTGTTTGAGTAAATGAATTACTCCGGGATATTGGTTTGTTTGAACTCAGAGGGAGTGTCAGCCACATTAAAAAATGTAACAGCTTAAGTCATTTGTGGATTAATGTGTATTGGAGACGTGAACCGTTTTAAACAATTAAGTTTGATTTGGTGAACTGGTTCAAGAAGATCCGGTTACATCGAATGATTCGTTCGCGAACCGGATATCACAAACTGCTGTGTTTTCAAATCTCACAACAGACCTGGAAGAGAAGACAATGCTGAATAAAGTCAGTTTTTGTTATTTTTCGACCAAAATGTATTTTCGATGCTTCAAAAAATTCTAACTGACTCTATGATGTCAAATGGACTACTTTGATGATGTTTTTCTTACCTTTCTGGACATGGAAAGTATACCGTGCGCACAGTTTGAATGGAGGGACTGAGAGCTCTCGGACTAAATCTTAAATATCTTAAACTGTGTCCCGAAGATGAACGGAGGTCTCAACGGGTTTGGAACGACAAGAGGGTGAGTTATTAATGACAAAATTTTGATTATTGGGTGAACTTAACCTTTAAGCCTATTTTACACAACCATTTACATTTTCATTAACTCACAAATGCAACCAAAATACAACACAAACATTTATAACTGAATTCTCTGAAAATTGTAAATCCTGTACCCCAGTTGGGACATTCACAACAATAAAAAAAAAACACTTTAATTTTTTCAATTGTTACTGCATTGATACTTGAAATAGTCATTTGATTAATAGACTCCTAATAAATGGAGCAATATAAATCTCTCAGGTTTCATAAAATCATTTTCATTTTAAAGATGAACAAAAATGGGTTAGGAACGAGAACTAAATGATGACAGAATTTTCATTTTTGGGTGAACTATCCGTTTGAATGTACTCTACCTGTAATGCAGCCTGACACTCATCCACCAGGCCCTGCACCAGGTAATACTTTGCCTCGGCCAGTAACTCCTCAGTCTCCCTCCGGCTCTCAGGTAACGGGACGACTCCGTCTCTCAGGTAGTTCAGAATGGTCCCAAAGTGCTTCCCACACCTGTCAATCAGAATCCAGCCTGGAGAAAGATCATAGGTGAAAAGTCTGACTTGGGCACTGCAGAAGCACACATTTGTATTCATATGGTTCATATTATTACATGAATGCTTCTTCAGTAGCTATTACAGTACATCTACCTTCACTATCTGTAAGGACCTCCATACGGCCACTGAACATGGCCTTCAGCATTGTATCCTGCTTGGTCAGGGTCTGCATGGTGGTGTAGTACAGTGCTCCCCCAACATTCAGCTTCACATATTTGGAACTGGGACTGGACCCCTTGAAGGAGGTGGTCCGTGTTGTAGCTGCCGGCACAGCCGAGCTCACCACACTTTCTCCTGACATCTCTTCCTGAAAATCACACATGGTGACATAAATGGTTTGAAATCACAGGACACTCAAAATACATCATATGTTTAGTTTCTCTCAGAGGATTAACAGTATATGCAACTTTTTTTGCAAATACACACACATCACTCTATAATTTTCAGTATTATGAACACAGAGAGGGTAAATGGTACATTTCCTTCAGATAATAAATAAAAGTTTGTTCTAAACATCAAAGATTTAAAAAAATATGCACTTGAGTTGAAAAAGGAGTTTAAGTCTCTTAAAGCTGCAGTAGGTAACTTTTGTAAAAATATATTTTTTACATATTTGTTAAACCTGTCATTATGTCCTGACAGTAGAATATGAGACAGATAATCTGTGAAAAAAAATCAAGCTCCTCTGGCTCCTCCCAGTGCTCCTATTGCCATTTGCAGAAATTCATCCGCTCCCGTTAAGAAACAACCAATCAGAGCTGCAGTCCGTAACTTTGTTTGTGTTCAAAATGTAGAAAAATGTATATAATAAGCGAGTACACCATGAATCAGTTTTCCAAACCGTATTTTTAGCTTGTCCTGAATCACTAGGGTGCACATAAGTGTTTATATTCGTACTATTTTAGATTGCTTCGGGGATACCGCGGCGGAGTAACCCAGTACCTTTGTGATTCTTCATAGACATAAACGATTGAAGTAGTTCCGGCTACGATGTTCTTCCGCAAGACGCAAGCAGTTCTGTTTATTAACCGCTAGAGCGTCAAAAGTTACCTACCGCAGCTTTAAGTGGACTAATCGATTGGTAAAGTCCATCATACTCAGAGGTGTCAAGTAACGAAGTACAAATACTTCGTTATTGTACTTAAGTAGAAATTTGGGGTATCTATACTTTACTCGAGTAATTATTTTTCAGCCGACTTTTTACTTCTACTCCTTACATTTTCACGCAAATATCTGTACTTTCTACTCCTTACATTTAAAAAAAAAAATAGCTTCGTTACTGCTATTTCATTTCGGCTCGTTTTCCTTCTGGCTTGTCATCATTAAAAAAAAAAAAAAAAAAACCTATCCAGATAAATCGCGCCATCCGGATGGAGTGAATTGGATTGTGGTTGGATGAGAAGTATAAACATATACCATTCCGACACCCTATTGGTTTGTAGGCGATCCATCGCACCTGCACATGACACAGATCACATCACACTCCAGCAAGGACATAGCCAGTTTTGGGTTTGTTTATCAAAAAATATATTTCTTAAAAGTAGGGTTGGGTATGGAACCGGTATCCGATCGCCTCAGAGTCAGTTCGCTTAAATTTCATATGAAACCGGCGTCAGACCGGTCTCCTCACCGTCTTTCAGCGCGCTCTTCAATCCGCAGACCGCGGCGGAGCAGAGTGAGCTCAAACAGAGACAGAGGACACAAGGTGTGTGTTTATCGATAGATTGTTAGAATGTCCGTATCTGTGCAGTTTTTTGTCATAAATACGGTTTACAAAAGGTCACGAAGAAGCAGTCGCTTTCTCATCTAATGTAAAGTTTTCGCTTGTCACAGCTCATCACACCACAGCCGTTTCCTCCAGCGACAATCTAGCCCTTAACACAACGAACACATACTTTAATTACACTTAATTAAATATACTTAATTTAATCATACGTACTTTATACATACACTACTGTGCAAACGTCAGGCATGTTAGTATTTTCACTTAAAAGAATGGTGTTCGGCTATTTATATATTTTGCTGTAGTGTGTCAGTAGAAAAAATCAGTTGTCAAACTGCTTGTGCATTCAAAATCGCACTAGATTATTATTAAAATTAATGGCAAACTGATATTTCCTACTGACACACTGCAGCAAAAGATATAAATAACTGGCTTAAAACCCTTTTTTGGGGTGAAAATACAATTTTTTTCTTTTCCATAAGACTTTTGCACAGTACTGTATTTTAAAAACGACATTGTAGCTACTTTATAAAGAATGACCATACAGTAATTCACAGAACTGATTTAAGACAGTGACAGACAGCACTCATCTTAACTAAATATCAGAGTGAGTGACAGAGATACAGTAGAAACATTATGTGTGCTTTTGTATTAAATAATGACCCAGATTGTAAATGACATTTTTTAGCCTTAGATTAAGGGAGGCACATCTTGGAAAATGAGAGCATCCAAGGTGAAAGTTATGGATTTATTTTAAATATTTGTAATGTTCTGTAATGTTATCCATAGTTTTTTTTTGTGGTTCTTTTTTTTAAAGTATTGGTTTAGGCACCGGTACCATTATAAAAGTATCGAAAAGGCACTGGACCTTACTTAAAAGTTATTATTTCTCACTGGCTCATTTACCAAATGAGTACTTTCTCTTCTTCCTCCGCAAATTAAGCTACTGTAGGTAGTTCGGTAGCGAGACGTTTTAATAAATTATGGTTTGCGATTGATGACGCGATTGACAATGTTGTGATAAGTAGGCTATACCGACTTTGTAACTCGTTGCCCCTCCCACACTGGACATAGCAGACGTATGTACCGAATACAAGAAGCTATCAATCAAGAAGGTATCAGGATTATGAGTTATTTTTAGTTTTGATTACTCACTTGGATTGATCATTCATTTTGACAGCACTATAATGTTTATTGTAAATAGACAACGATACAAGAGTAATTGTTACTAAGCCTGCACCACTGTTCTTGTCCATTGCCCTCGCAGATTCCTGCAGCTAAGCTTGGATGTACATTTACATTCCATTAAAGGTTATTGATGACATGCCTCTGAAGTTTGACTTTTTGCACCATAACAATACTTACTGGCAACTAGTCATCATATCTCTAGTACTTTAATGTATTTGCATTGTACTAAAATGCGTTCATTTTCAATGGGCATATATGCGGCTGAAAAAGGTAGCCTATAGTGCATCCCAAATTTTTCAACATGAACATTTTAATATAACATTATAGTCATTATGGCCTTTAGAAAAATGTTTTTTTTTAGGAGGTGGGGTAGTGCACAATAGGCCCCTGTGGCACGGCCCAAGCTTTTGTTCTTAATGGCATTTTTTCCCTTACATTACTTTTACTTTTATACTTTAAGTAGTTTTTTAAACCAGTACTTTTACACTTTTACTTGAGTAAAAAGCTTGAGTTGATACTTCAACTTATACAAAAGTCTTTTTAAACCCTAGTATCTATACTTCTACTTGAGTAATGAATGCCAATACTTTTGACACCACTGATCATACTTCACCAGAGAGAAGACGCTAGAGCGTCAAAAGTTACCGACTGCAGCTTTAAATTCTCTTAAATGCAACACATTGACAAATTGCTAGATTGTAAAACATAAAATACTGATAACTAATCGCTCATGCAATGAGTAACCCGTTCATACAGCACAATGAGATTGTTTTAATGACGTCACATCAAAACCTGCTATGACGTTTTTGACAAAGCCAGTAGATTTAGCTCATTTTATTCCTATATATATATTTATATATGTATATATGATTCGTAACTAAATACGAAAAAAAAATAATAGTTACTCATAAGAAACGTATAACTAAGTTACAAGAGCTGAAGCGCTAAACTAGCACACCATCTTGTTTTCTCAATTGCTTTAAGGAAATAAACAAGAACTTACAAAAAAAGCTAACTACACCCCGCGATAAATCGTACTTAAAATATACACCGTTAGAAGTATATAAATTAGAAAAAATAACAGACAAATGTCATTATTTACCATAGAAATCCCCCGATTATTTCGGGCCTCTTGGAACAGGTATGGAATTAGATCACTTCCGGTCGCAACCCGGAATCGTGCACGAGGCTTTAGGTCGCGCGCTTAGAGGCTCTCGGGTCAAATACGTGATCGCGCTTTTCATTCCAGTGACTCCACCTGTCTAATGGTCTAATGTCCTATCATTTCATTTCATTTTCTCACTTCCTGTGATTGTAATTATATACTTATTTTTTTGAGTGCTGGGGGTACTATATTTAACAAAACGGATTCATACAACGAACTTTGTTTCTGATTTTGTGTTGACATTAGGTCACATGCACGTTTTAAATTATTAACAAATAATTACTTTTTATTGTTTTTATTTATTTTATTATTGTTGGTGAACATCAACAAATGACAAGCTGTATCACAAATAGTTCCACGTAGTACAAAATATTAATGCTGTCCCAAATCTCAAATTAACCAGTTTAAAATAGCTAGGTGTAATACCGTTTCAACAATGAAACGATATCAATGTACTACGATGAATAAAAAGTACGAGCCATATTTCTTGTGTGAATGCGGTTTGTCATAACAAAAAATGTTGCTCCGGAAGGATTAGGAGGTTACACCGTTAATGGATTAGAGCTGCGGTGTCTTGGTCGCTCTTTTGTTTACATCAGTTTTCCATTTATTCTCAAACGCTCTGGTAAACGAAATCTTTGTGTATACCCTAAAGACTTTCTTTACTTTTCATTTGAAACACAGTTTTCAAGTGACAACATTCTCAAGCGTTACCAGCTCGCTGAATGCTTCGACTGTGTTAGTGTTTGCTAGCAGAGTAACGTTAGCGAGTGTGAATGTTATTGTCTCTGCAGGTACAATGAATTCACAATTCACAGTTTTTTATTGTAGTTTAAGTTTTCTACAAATGTACACCAGATGTTTAGAGTGCTCATCCTGTCGTGTAATCGAAGTGTCACCTCTTTATTTTGAGTAAATGATAAAGACTGCTCTGTTTTGGTCTGATAATGCTTTCAGATACTTATCGTCTTCACTTTATGCTTTGTGATCTGTTGATGTGTCTAAAACTGTCAAAAACTGTGTAAAGTATAATATTCCTTTTATTTATAAAATTTCTTTAGTAACTTAAATACTAAAACTTGACTTATGTGCCTAAATCAATGGATAATTTGTGCTGTCTTATAGAAGAGCTATTCATTTTCTAACATAAATAACAGAACATTACTCTTCTGTCTGTATAGTCCAATGGACCTCCAGAACAACAAGTGTGAATATGTGATATTATTCATGTGACCTGTGGAAGCAGAAGTATTAGCAATCACTACATTAGAAAAAGGTAATTTGTGTGTGTGTTTATGGTAGATAGATTTGAGATTGTAAATGAGATGCATTCATTTTCTTACTTTATTTAATATGGTTTGAAAATCATTTTGAACCTAGTTTTTTGTACTTGCATGCATTGCATCTGTCTTTGTGTTTGCTCTCAGGTGTGATGTCAATTTTTGTCACTTTTTCTAACGTTTAACCCACAGTTTGGAGTGAAACATGTTCACTGCTACCCAAATATCCAAATCCCAGTTCCTGGATAAAGCCAGGGTCGCACGGGAGGAAAGGAAAGGTTATAAGGAGAAAGAGAGAGCTGCCACACAAATCCAGGCTCTAGTCAGAAGATTCCTCTGCCGTTGCAGGCTGCAAAGAGAAATCAGGTTTGGACTAAAATGAGCCATTCTCTACGATAGTCAAACCATTCTAGATTATCATAGGTCTTTGCTAACTCTGTTGGCCAGAGATAAAAAAAAAAAAAAGTAAAAATTAGGAATGAAACAACACAGGAAAATTAAAATACTTGCTGTAATTTGCACAAATTTTATTTAATGTTAACATTATTGGGGGTGCTCCAATCACGATCGGCCGATCGTTAATGCGCATCTCGTCAGTAAAGCCGGTGTCCTGACCTTTTATCCTACCCTGTCAGATTTTCCTACGTGGGTTTACTGCGCACGCGCACGCGCACATCAATATCGCGTCCTTTGTCTTATGCTAAACAACGATATTTAATGTATCTGGATTACTGTAAGGGTAGGTTTAGGGCTGGGGTAGGTGTAGACTTTAATAAAAACGCAATCTAATTGGTAGAAAATAATATTTATTGTTGGTTTCCTGTAACTGTATCCCTTTTAGCTACAACCGCGAATATAACACATAATTACTGTATTTGCAGTACTGTAAGGGTATGATTAGGGTTGTGGTAGGTGTAGACATTAATAAACCATAACTTTACAGTAGAATTTTCGTTGTGGAACTGTACTACCCACTGTTTTGGTGGGAGGTAGGAAAATCTGACAGCGTAGGACAAATCGACAGAACACCGGTTCTCTAATCAGCCGTTAATTCCATCAGGTGTGTGATTTCACATAGAGCAGCTGTTACTACACAGAGCCGTTGTTAATAGAGAAGATGCGCAAATCCACTTCATTTTCAGCGTTTTTTGGCGCATCTTCTCAGTTAACAACGGCTCTCTGTAGTAACAGCTGCTCTATGTGAAATCATGCACCTGATGGAATTAACGGCTGATTAGAGAACCGGCTTTACTGACGAGATGCGCATTAACGATCGGAGCACCCCTAAACACTGTTTTCAAAAACGAGCTATTTGTTTGAGCCAGTGTTAATTTAGACAGATTATTTAATATACTATTATAGTTTTATTAACATTTTAAATTAAATTTGTATTTTCATATTTACATTTTTTTATAATATAGCTATGTGCTGTATTTAGCGTAGTGGGTATTTCTGACACAGATTTATCACTTTTTGATTTTCCGTTTCAGGAAAGAGGTTGATGACTTCTTTACAGTCAGCGATGCAGGTTCAGCGAAAAGAAATGCATTATCCATCTTCAAAATCACTAGGAAATTGTTATTTATATTTAGCAAGGATGATAAGTTGGTGAGCATCACATAAAATATTAAGATTTTTATAGGATTTGTTAATAAGGTGAACATTTACACTTTTTGTGGATGTTGTGTATTATTATTATTGATGGCATTGTTTTTTTTTCTCTCTCTCTCTTACATAGAGGTTTGAGAAGCTGTGTCGAATCATACTAAGTAGCATGGATGTCGAAAATGAACCTAAAGTAAGTTTTTAACCAAGCAATGACTAAAACATACTTTATCTGATGTTCTAATAGTTCTGCAAGAATGCATTGTTGTGACAAGCTATTATTTTTCTAGGTATGGTATGTATCCCTGGCCCTTTCAAAAGATCTCACCATCCCCTGGCTGAAACAGATCAAAGATGTGCTCTGGGTCTCTTGTGAATTTCTGAAGAAACTGAAGGTGTTTAGTGTTGGTTAATACACATCTGATCTGTTTGTTGAATATCTTTTGAATTACTTTGTGCCATACTGGTGTATTCTTTTAGTTCTGAGTCTTTCAGTAATTTGTTCATTCGGTGATTTAGTCATTCTGGAAGAATGTTTATTTCCTGCTTTCCGTTTCTCTCTGCAGCCTGACATACTGCAAGAGAATAAATTGGTGACGCTGTACCTGACAATGCTGATAACCTTCACTGACACATCGACATGGAAAATCATCCGAGGGAAGGGTTTGTGTCACATCTATTCAGAGCTGTTGAGATGATTTGCAGGCTAAAATACATAGAACCCTACTAGAATTTTCCTCTTTTTTTCTTAAGGAGAGGCCCTCAAGCCTGCTTTAAACAGAATTTGTGAGAACATCATGGGACATCTCAATCAGAAGGGCTTCTACTCTGTTCTTCAGGTACTTCTCACCCAAACAGCCAATCAGAATCTCGTCACAGGCTGGTAGTATATAATTTGAATGAATCTTAGTATCTGGCTAATGCTGTGACTTCTTTCAAGAACATTTTTAAAAAGTGTTTATTGTTTGATGTGAAAAGCTCCCAGATGAATCCGAAGAGATACATTTGCAATTATTTTAAACAACTATTTAGTAAATCATGTTATTTGATTCTAATTTTTAACTGATTGAATGCTCTAGTTTGAACAAACCTAACCTGAACTTCAAGTTTGAGCTTGAAATGTTTTACATAATAAGCATCTTTGCTGTTTGCAGATTCTACTTACAAATGGATTGGCAAGATCCAGACCTTCCCTTTCCAAAGGAACACTCACGGCCATTTTTACGCTGTCACTCAGGTCGGTTGCCATGAGAACTGGCTTTGTTCTTTGAGACATCACACAGTCTGATTACATCAGGAGCTCTGTTTCTGTCAAGTGACCGATAGTGTGATGTGTTCTTGATCCTGGTGTGTTTCAGGCCTGTTATCGCTGCACATTTCTCAGACAACCTGCTGAGGTCTTTCCTTCTCCACATCATGTCTGTTCCAGCATTCATCTCGCACCTCAACACGCTCACTCCAGATGTAAGAAACAAACACAGTTGGAAAGGATAATAACCCCCTATTTTGCACACGTGTCTTACAAATTCAAAACAAATATTGTGAAAATATGATTTCACCTGTCTGAATTTGTGATCTTTTGCAGTGTGTGGTCACCATCCAGACCCATGAACTTTTCCGCAAGTTTGTCTTGTTTTTAAGTCGAGAGGAGCAATGTTTGGATATCTGTGTTTGTCTGGAGGGAAGCCACACTCTGTGCTTACTGGGTAAGCATGTGCGCTGTATGCAGACACTTCTTGGAGTGTGTATTTGATTTGCAGAACAGTGATGGTGGACTGGTGAACAGATGTTAACTGCACTGCTGGACCATTTTCATAGTTCGTTTATAATTCCTAGATCATTTTATCTCATTGTCTCTCTATGTTTTGTCTCCAGGTAACCTCATTCAGCTGGGATACTTTAATGTAAAAGTTCTAGAGCAGGAAGCAGGTCACTTTGTAAAGGATCTGACAGATATGTTGTCATACTGCCAGCGATATGTGTTTCAGAAGAAATCCAATCTCACGCATTGGCACCCAGTGTTGGGCTGGTTCTCCCAGACTGTTGACTATGGGTATGTCAGTGTTATATCGACAGAATACAGCAGTTGATTATACTTTCTCTGTTGTTTCCTGTTGAGCATTCTTTTTCTTTCACTCTCTTGTTTGTGTCTTTCTTTGCGATCTTTTCAGGCTTAATGAGTCTATGCCGTTGGTAACAAAGCAGTTACAGTGTCTGTGGGGAGTTCCAGTCATCTGCACTCTTTTTTGTGATGTTCTCAGCAAAAAGCTCGAAACTCAAGATCCCACTCAACCTTCCCCTCCTCAACCAAGCTCATTACAGAATAATCTGCCTGTCAAAAGTGAGAAACACCCATCTTATACTATAAAGTTCCTAAACATTTCTATTTTTACAGGACTTATAGAACAATTGCTAGATGTTTGCACACAAACTGTCTAAAAAAAAAGTATATACAAATCAAAAACCCTGTAATCACAAACTAGAGTAGTCATATACATTGGTGATAAAAAATGTAAACCAATGTAAAAAATTGTGGTTATGGAAATTATTTACAAATATATACATTGTAATATATTGTCTGTCCTGGTTTCTGTAAACAATAGCAGTAGTATTAGAAATCTCTTGAGGAGCCTTCAAATATTGTCTTTAAAAATCGGAGTCAAAAAGGTTGGCGTAAATAATGCCACACTGCTGTCTCGGAGTCTGTTTTAAGTGCTACGATACGAAGGATACGAAGCAAACCGCAGTACTGTCTTTCAAGCCATCGGGTCTCTATTCATCCTGTTTTCAATGTAAACCTCTCATCACGTTTAGATCTGTTCAAGCGGGCGTTCCAGAAGTCCGCATCTGTGCGGAACATCCTGAAACCTGTCGGAGGGAAGCGTGTGGACTCGACTGAGGTTCAGAAGGTGTGCAGTATTTGTGTGCTGTATCAGACGGCCCTCACCACGCTCACACAGATCCGCCTGCAGATTCTCACAGGTACATGCTTTTTAAAGAAACCACTTATGAAGTCTAAACCACATTCACACAAGCAAACACTTCAGTAATGTTTTATCCTGAACCTGGACAAAATGTTTATACTTGTATAAATTGTTTTTCCGGAATATTTGTTGTTTGTAGGTTAGCTTTTCAGTGAAACAACTACAGAAAATCTTGGTCCTTTAAATATTGGATGTCATAATATATTTGTTTACTATTCTTGTTAATCTTGATTTTATGGTTTCAAATTAAACTCCGCCTCCAGGACTGACATATCTGGATGAGCTGCTGCCTAAGCTGTGGGCATTTATCTGTGAGCTTGGCCCTCAGGGGGGACTCAGACTCTTCATGGAGTGTCTTAACAATGACACAGAAGAGTCCAAACAGCTTCTGGCCATGCTGATGCTATTCTGTGACTGCTCCAGACATCTCATCACGTAAGTGTTGAATAGTCCACTGGTGACGATGCTTCTATTTTGCATTTGTTTGTATTGTATTAAAAAAAAAAAATGTATATGTGTATGCATGCATGTTTATTTATCCATTTCACTACAAATTAATTTATCAGGCTAACAGTGTGAGTAAAGAATTGTTTTAAAAATTGAAGTAATATATTACAAATTACAGTGAATTTGCATGTTTTCTTTTTTTTTGTGATATATATATTACAGGATTCTGGACGACATAGAGGTGTATGAGGAACAGATTTCTTTTAAAATAGAAGAGCTTGTTACCATCTCCTCATTCCTCAACACATTTGTGTACAAGATGATATGGGATGGTATTTTAGGTGAGCAGGTATTATTTAGCCCTTTTGTTTATTTTTGCAACAAGGGGCTTTTTTATGTGTATGCATTATTTTCTCCAGCCTTGTTCTCTTCTTGCAGCTTCGTTTAGATAAACCACAGTTGTTTTGAACCATCTGTGTATGGAGGCAGTGATAATTTGCTCTCTATGTGTGGCCATTCATTTGTTTCAGAGAATGCCAAAGGAGAGAAGCTGGACTTATTCCACAGTGTTCACGGCTGGCTGATGGTTCTGTATGAGCGGGACTGTCGCAGGAGATTCACGCCTGAAGATCACTGGCTCCGCAAGTGTGTCAACCTCACATTTATATATCTTAGCCAAATTACTTTCTGGTTTTACTTTATAGTTGGAGCTAGGTCAATTCAAAAGCAAATGGCTGATCGTTATCCTAATATAGGGGAAAGATAAATGCCTCTGCTTACAAAATACAAAATCAAGTCTCATTTCTTTTCTATCTCTGCTTGTGTAATACAGGGACCTGAAGCCCAGCCTGTTGTTTCAAGAGCTGGAGAAAGGCAAAAAAAGAGCACAGCTGCTACTTCAGTACATTCCGCATGTCATCCCGCACAAAAATGTGAGAATCGGACTCATCACAGGAGATTATTAATGTTCATGGGTCATGGATTCCTATTTAGATGAAAATCATCTTTATTTGATCTTTCAACACAAAATTATTCACTTTTGTCACAGAGGGTGCTGCTGTTCCGGAACATTGTGACAAAAGAGAAGGAGACTCTAGGATTGGTGGAAACAACCTCTGCCTCCCCCCATGTGACTCATATAACTATTCGCCGCTCACGCATGTTGGAGGTAATTGCTCTTCAGTGATTCTCAAATACTGATATACACAATGAACATAAATAATGCGTTTTAAGCCTATTAGAATTTGTATCTCAAACAGAAGATTGTGGTGCAAAAAGTCATGGGTTTGATTCCCAATGAATGGATAAACTGATAAAAATGTATACGTTGAATGCTTTTGATTAAAGTGTTTCCCATATGCATAAATTTAAACTTCTACTAATGATCTCTCTTTTTCCCTACTCTCCATAGGATGGTTATGATCAACTGCGGCGTCTACCTGTCAACTCCATTAAGGGTGTGATCCGAGTGAAGTTTGTGAATGATTTAGGCATGGATGAGGCTGGAATTGACCAGGACGGTGTGTTTAAAGAGTTCTTAGAAGAGATCATCAAGAAGGTTTTCAACCCAGCGCTCAATCTATTTAAGGTATGCACTGGTCTCTTTAAAGGCTAAAGGCTGCAGTTCACCCAAACAATCATAAGACCTACCTTTCTTCTTTCAGACCACCAGTGGGAATGAGAGATTATATCCCTCCCCAACCTCCAGCATCCATGAGAACCATCTTCAGTTGTTTGAATTTGTTGGAAAGATGCTTGGAAAGGCCATGTATGAAGGCATTGTGGTGGATGTGCCATTTGCCTCTTTTTTCCTCAGTCAGGTTCTAGGTCACCATCACAGCACCTTCTACAGCTCCATAGATGAGCTGCCCTCTCTGGACTCAGAGTTCTACAAAAACCTCACCTCCATTAAGGTCAGTGGCAGTGTTACTATTACAACATTTGTGCAGAATTTGGAAGGATTTGAACCATTGTGTTATACCCAAATTCTCTCTGGTGATGTCTAATCTCCTTCATTTTATACCCCCAAACACATTTTGGTCTAATAAATTAAGTCTAATGCAACAAATCTGACAAAGAAGCATTTGACATTACCCATTTTATTTCACATGCAATGGCTTAAATGTTACAAAAATGTCTAAACGTCTCTGTTTCATACCACAAAAAGCATTTTGGTCTGGCGTGAACAGTTGCAGCATAGTAACCAAATCCTATGCCAAATTATAATTAGTTTCATATTCATTTTTATCTTATAGTAATATCCATGACCATTTATTGATTTGATTTTTCAGCGTTACGATGGGGACGTCAGTGATCTTGGTCTGACTTTGTCCTATGATGAAGATGTGATGGGGCAGGTAAGCAAACTTTGTTTCAGCTGAATCATTTTTGTTGGATCTGCTTTCCTCATTCTCTTTCCTTTCTCTGTCTCTACACAGTTAGTCTGTCATGAGCTGATTCCTGGTGGAAAGACCATGCCTGTCACTAATGAAAATAAGTGAGTCCATTTTGTCTCTTCGGTCAAGTGTAAATAAAATTTTCATGGCAGTGCTGCCTCTTATTCAAATGCATTACAATAAGAAGAAATGACCCGATGAAAAAACAAATTGGTATTGGAATCAGAGCAGTTCAAAAAGCAATTAGGGATTTGCAACCACAGACAAATACTTGCCAAATTAATGTTTTTCACTTCATGTTTTGTCCACCTTTAAGAACAAAATTTTTTTTTATAAAATTATTTATTTATTTATTTTTTGGTTACCATCCTCCAGGATCAGCTACATTCACCTGATGGCCCATTTCCGCATGCACACCCAGATCAAGGAGCAGACTGCCGCATTCATCAGGGGCTTCCGCAGCATCATCAACCCAGAGTGGCTCCACATGTTCTCCACCCCTGAGGTCCAGAGGCTTGTCTCTGGAGACAACGCTGAGATAGACCTGGATGATCTCAAGTGAGTCTGCAGAGTTTAGCACTGGCCTTGAAGGGTTTTGCATATCTACATTGCTCTATATATTCAACAAGGCTGGAAGCATCTTGATGCATCACACCTTCAGTGAACAGAAATTGATTAGCTATATTGCTATATATTGGTGGAGATAGAGTTTGTAACAGTACATTTAGTGAAAGTGAAGTGACATTCAGCCAAGTATGGTGACCCATACTCAGAATTTGTGCTCTGAATTTAGAATTTAACTAACAGAAATAACAGAATTTAACCCATCCGAAATGCACACACACAGAGCAGTGAACACACACACACACACACTGTCATCACACACCTCGAGCATTGAGCAACCATTTATGCTACGCTGCCCGGGGAGCAGTTGGGGATTCGATGCCTTGCTCAAGGGTACCTAAGTCGTGGTATTGAAGGTGGAGAGAGCTGTTCGTGCACTACCCCCACCCACAATTCTGTTCGGCCCGAGACTAGAACCCACAACCCTTCGATTGGGAGTCCAACCCTCTAACCATTAGGCCACGACTTCCCACAAAAGCATATACGAAAATAACTTCCTGAAGACTAGGGTGTCTAACAACGGTTACATTTTTTTTATTCTATTAAAAGAATCCTCCCAAAAATAACAAATTTATCCTGGCAAGCTAGCTTTTTTAGGTGTTTGTAGAGTGTCTCACTTTAGTTTGTCATTTAAGACATTCTTTTTTTTTTGTGGCAGCATTGCTACACTATGCATTGTTGTCTTCTTTTTTCCATTTTTTGATCGGTGGAAATCGGAGTTAGGGCCATTCACACAGATTAGCCGCTTTTCCACTGTTGGGCTAAAGGCGGGCGTGCTAGTCCGTGCCATGGCCAGTCACGTTTCCACTGTCACTTCCAGGCCTTGTTCGTGCATCATTGGGGCTTCCTCGGGGCCATGGCCAGGGTTTTTTGGCCCGACGAAAACCTTGGGCCAAAGAGGGGCAGCTGGGTCTAGAGGAGTGGTTATGAACAAAGACAGAGTTTCTCCGCGTCTGGAGAGCGTCAGCGCCGCGGATCATTTCAGACAGCTAACAGCTATAACACCAGCATAAAAGACTTTTTAAAATAAGTTGAGCTCAAAACTCACTTCAGTCAGCAGCGTGTGTTTGAAATAATTTGATCCGATGTGGATTATAATCACTATACAAGGCAGAAATATTTATAAGCGATGCAAAAGACTATGCACGCTAGGCATTAACAATACCATAGTAAACATGGTAAATATGACCGTTTGGATAAATCAGACATCAGCTTCTTATTCTCTGTCTAATCATGTATTTATGTAGTAACTTATATTACCTGTCATAAGTCTCGTCTCGAGAGTTTAGCTACACGTAGCCTGTGTCATAAAAATATGATAATGGTTTTTGTTTGTATATATTTTGTTTTTATTTCTGTGTGATTAATTTTGAGTCCTGATAATTCATTATGATCAGTGTATCACTTATACTATAGTAAAACATTGATGAATTTTGAATTTAAATATTTAACGAAGCATGCAAAAAATGGCCACTTTTATCATGTTCGTTTTGTGATAGCACTAGTTCCAGTGACTTATTTCTTAGTTCTCTGATAACTGTTCTTTGTTGGTGAAATGATGGGGTTGCATGACATTGTTCTTGAGAGGCGTGTTAAGAACGGGTTTTAGTGAAGCGTAGCGGTGCTTCAGGCTCGACTGTGGAAACGCAGCTCTATTCTGGCCACGGTGCTACTGGCCCGAGGCTATTAGCCCCCGACCGGCCCGTTTGAAGCCCTGGCTCGCACTGGCCCGACAGTGGAAAAGCGGCTATTGCTTTTAAATCCCAATGCATTGCTTCATTAGCTTCTTTATGTACTGTACGGATCTGTTTGACCATTGCGCTCGTGTCTCTGAAAACGCATCATGTTCAGCTTTTAAAAAAAATCCTCTCTGGACCTTGTGCTTTTTTTTTTGTATTTCACTATCCTGTCCCTCAAATATTTAAACATGAAAACAGCATCTTTGAATGTGCAATACTCTCATCTACTGTGTTGGTGTTTCAGCCAGATAGGCGCTCAATTACTGCATTTATTTTATTGATATAATATGTGTAGTATTAACATAATGATACCTATGTTTAATTTCTGTAAATATCATGGTTGTTTTCAGTACAGAACAGTATATTGCAACACTCCTATTCTTTAAATTGTTATATATTTGAATAACCTCTGAGGGTCACTTTAAAGCCAGCTATGTATTATTTCTGTTCCCTAGCTTTCAATTTAATTATCTTTTGTTTCTGACGGATTTATTAACCTGATAACTGTCACTCACGTTTTTGAAGATAGAGATGAATGTGAATGATACAAACCTAAATTTTTATAATTCATGACTGAAAACATTTTGTAACATGATTTTGATGTGCCATTTACATGGTAATGCAATGTCTGATTTTAAAATGGGTTTTGAAGGATGAATTTTGAGATTTTATGTTTTCAAGTGATATATAACTTCTGATGATTTCTAAAATGTGATAGAGAAAAAGGCAACGAGGAAGTCTTTTTTTTAAACAAAGGTCAAAGCTCCTTTTGTAATGTAGATTTCTGAGGGTGCACTCTTGTCATAAATTCATCTATTACTTTTCCTACATAATTTTTAACAAAAAATATTGGTATAATATATATTTGGAAGTCTTTTCAACGATATATAGTTTGTCAACATTAGATTAGATTTGATTGTAATATAGTATAGTCAACGTAGGCGTCCCGTATACGGGACGGGG